>NC_044050.1:29206658-29267956 GCF_902167405.1 Gadus morhua | reverse complement strand
TCTCTCTCTCTCTCTCTCTCTCTCTCTCTCTCTCTCTCTCTCTCTCTCTCTCTCTCTCTCCCTCTCCCTCCCTCTCTCTCCTCTCTCTCTCTCTCTCTCTCTCTCTCTCTCTCTCCTCTCTCTCTCTCTCTCCTCTCCTCTCTCCCTCCCTCCCCTCTCTCTCTCTCTCTCTCTCTCTCTCTCTCTCTCTCTCTCTCTCTCTCTCTCTCTCTCTCTCTCTCTCTCCCTCCTCATCCTAACTGGGTCTTTAACTGGGACCACTGGGTACCTCTCCAACCCCCCCCATCACAGACGGCCTCATCTCATCCCTCAGATCGGAAACTTCTGTTAAACCAACGGAGGCCTCGTTAAGAGAGAGGCCTCGTTAAGAGAGACCACACCGGCTGGGGAGGAGCTTGAGATCTGCCCGACGACCGGACGCCCACTGGGCCAATCAGAGAGGAGCGGGGATATCAACACCTCAACACCATCGACCTGCAGGTTAAGCCTCTGATCCTCGCTGATGACTTCATCAGGACCTCATATTCGACCTCCATCGACAGGTGAAGCTGCTGGACAATCGATAGTCACCACGGCCAGACTGAGGGGCTGTTTAACTCCGTAAAAAAGAGAGAGAGAGAGAGGGAGAGGGAGGGGGAGAGAGAGAGAGAGAGAGAGAGAGAGGGAGAGAGAGAGAGAGAGAGAGAGAGAGAGAGAGAGAGAGAGAGAGAGAGAGAGAGAGAGAGAGAGAGAGAGAGAGAGAGAGAGAGAGAGAGAGAGAGAGGGAGAGAGAGAGAGAGAGAGAGAGGGAGGGAGGGAGGGAGGGAGGGAGGGAGGGAGAGAGAGAGAGAGAGAGAGAGAGAGAGAGAGAGAGAGAGAGAGAGAGAGAGAGAGAGAGAGAGAGAGAGAGAGAGAGAGAGAGAGAGAGAGAGAGAGAGAGAGAGAGAGAGAGAGAGAGAGAGAGAGAGAGAGAACTGATCTTCTGAAAAACGTTCAGAAGAACTGATCTTGTGAATGTTTAAAGACGTATTTTTGAAAGGTACAAACGAGTCTCTGTTAGACAGACGTTAAAGTTAAGGGGGTGTAACCCACTCCCCCCGGTCGACGGCCCACCAAAGTGTGACGTTACTTCCGGCCCCGGTAGGATTCCCCCGTTCCGTTGACTGGTCGCACTAATGGGAAAATCCATACGGGAAACCAGCGACCATAAATACGTTTGATGCCGACACTGTTAGGAGTTTGGGTCGGAGTATCGGATGCCTTAGAGACTCCTGCTTCGTGGTGTACAAGGAATGAGGCAAATAAGTGACTGACTTTGACGTTTCTTTACACTTTACATTGTGAGTAACGCACATTATTTATTTATTTATACTTTTAGATTCACACAGAGGGTCTAAGGGAATCCTTTACTATGTATCACCTGTGGAAAAGTGTAAAGGATTTCCAAGGAACGTCTTGCGTAAATCTCTGTACAGTATCAATCAAGATCCATGATCATGTTTATGGAGTCCCTATTTTAATGAATAATACAAAATCAACACAAAAGAACATCAAGAAAACGTCCTAATGGAGACCAGGTTAGAGGTGATAAAATAGTAATAGAGAGACAGTAGAACTGAATGGAGATCAGTTTAGGTGTGGCACACAAAGCAGGACTGCAGCGTACATCAGAGCGTTCGAACCCAGAGCCAAACTCACATGAAGCGCAGCTCGGACTCCCGGCGCACCAGAACCTCCCTCAGCCTCTGGATACGGTTCATCTCCACCTCGATCTCATCTGGGGAGATCGTACTCTCTGCCATGGACACGTCAGAGTGGCCTGGGGGAGGGGGAGGAGGGAGGGAGGGGAGGAGGGAGGGAGGGGAGGAGGGGAGGAGGGGAGGAGGAGGGGGAGGAGGAGGAGGAGGAGGGGGAGCAGCAGGAGAGGAGAGGGAGGGAGGGAGGAGGAGGAGGAGGAGGAGGGGAGGGGGTGAAGAGGGAGGAGAGGGAGGGAGGGAGGAGGAGGAGGAGGAGGGGAGGGGGAGGAGAGGGAGGGAGGGGAGGAAGAGGAGAGGGGAGGAGGAGGGGGAGCAGGAGAGGAGGGGGAGCAGGAGAGGAGGGAGGGAGAGAGGAGAAGGAGAGGGGAGGAGGGGGAGGGGGAGGAGGAGGGGAGGGGGGAGAGGAGAGGGAGGCAGGGAGGAGGAGGAGAGGGGAGGAGGGAGGGAGGAGGAGGAGGAGGGGGAGCAGCAGGAGAGGAGAGGGAGGGAGGGAGGAGGAGGAGAGGGGAGGAGGGGAGGAGAGGGGGAGGAGGAGAGTGGGAGGAAAGGGAGGGGGGGAGGAGGAGGAGGAGAGGGGGGAGGGGGAGGAGGAGGAGAGGGGGAGGAGGAGGAGGGGGAGGAGGAGAGGGGGAGGAGGAGCAGGAGGAGGAAGAGGGGGAGGAGGAGCAGGAGGAGGAGGACAAAAACACAAACAACAGGAAGTCAGCTTCCACCTCAAGGCTAGTGGGGCTGTCTGCTGAAGCCCCCCATCACAGCCCAGATGGTCCCTCGCTGTCGCTGGGAGCCCCCCATCACAGCCCAGATGGTCCCTCGCTGTCGCTGGGTTTCGCTGTTGTCTGTTAAACGACTCGAAGCCACGAGGAGGAGGAAGGAGAGAAACAGCAGAAGCAGCAGAGAAAGGTCGGCAAGGCGCTGATCAGTGCGCTGTCCAGATGCCACCGCCGCCATGTATCCGAATGCCTTTTAAAAAAAGGTTGATCACCGGAGACTCACATTGGCTGCTTCACTATAACTGTTTTATTGGTGTGTCTAAGAGGGCTTACTTAAAGACTGTATTTCGTTCAAAGTGCCTCCACTTAATCTGTCTGTCATTAATCCATGCTCTCTCTACGAGTGGAGCCGTGGTGTTAATGAGGAGATTGGCGCTAAGCACACGAGCAGTGATTCACCTGAGCCACGGGGCGAATCACTCATCTCAGAATAGGCCCGTTCATCAACGCCGCTAAACTAACACCTGCTACGAATAGAAGCTGTTAACTGAAGCTTTTCATGACCAATTAATTGCTCCGACAATGATGATGACGATATTAAAAGGGCGATAAGACGCAGGAACAGGAATGTGCGTACGCTCTCTGGAGATGGCGTTGTCTCGGGAAAGCAGAGTTAAACACCTGCCCTGTCCAATAGCTAGCTGGCTGGCTGACTGACTGACTGACTGACTGACTGACTGACTGACTGACTGACTGACTGACTGACTGACTGACTGACTGACTGACTGACAGGGCCAAGTGACCAATCACACGGAGGGACCTGCTAAGTGCACGGATCAATGCAGTGACGGCAGCAGATGCTGATTGACTTCCTCAATGAAGATCATATAAGGATTCATTCCGCATACTCACTTATTCAACTTACATTAATACATACATTACCATGGTCAAATCAAGACATCCTTTGAATGGTGAAAGTGGAGAATCAGAAAAGTCACAACGAATTATCAGCTAATGATGAAGAAACCAAAGTGTAGTTCAGGGAGTCTGTCCCTGTTAGTACATCATTATTATAACAACACGTGCAAAGACGTACGGGACGTATTGACAAAGTACAGCAGAGTGATTACTCATGCTAAATACTCACAAATGCTGAAGACATATTTTTAAGTATTAATATGGTGCTAAATTGTCTTAAATTATTGAGATCATAATCTATGTTTCCCTAACTTCTGCATTGTTAGATTGTCTCCAGCTGGGACTTACTTAATTGTCTGCATGTATTTGTCATTGGTTTTCCTAAAGAGACAGTCAGCCAGACAGATTATTCTCCGTATATCATTGTATACATCTAATCTGGCCTCAGACCAGCTACGATACAGTCTGCGTCTAAAAATAGCCTCTCTGTTTTCCTTCTCGTTGGAGATGAATTAATTAGTTTCCGTTTTATCCAAACCCTGCAGCTCACATTCACTGTAACCAGTGAACCACAAGGAGTCCACTTGAAAAACATGTAAAGATTTTAAACGTCCTATGTGGTTTATACGACGCTAGGGTTCAACTTTGGGGTCTAATGCTTCCCCTTATCAGCGAAACAAACATCTGATGACTGGCAGCCGGCTAACAGCCTCATGCCCGCTGCATCACAACACAGAGCAAGTTGAGAAATGCTCCATGCTGTGCACTTACAGAAGTCATGTTTTCTGCAGCATAATGAAACAAGGCGTTCTCAGACTTTGTTAAATAGTGTTGTTTTTTATTTTTAATAATAGGGCCTTTAGTTCCGCATGAACTCCATTAGGAACACATTGTTAGAGCCAGTGGTGTAAAAATAGGCCATCATGCAGATTTTTTTTTCCCAGATTAATTTGAATGACAACCTTTTCATTGATTAAGAGGCATACAGTGTGATTGTATCCAGCGGTGTATGATTGCATCTGTTCACCTTTGTCTGTGGTCCACGCTGTGTTGGACACGGCCCCGTAGCTCCTCAAAGCGCGCTCCGTATCCGAAATCGATTTCTTTAATTCCATATCGGGACGTCGATGTGATCAGGATTCACCAAACCCAAATCGCGTAACTGCAAACTCTTCTCTGACGATGACTCGACCTGCTCTCTGATCTTTAGACCCTGATTCTAGAAGCTTCAGTTTCGCCTGGTAACAAGGTTCCTCCAGCAGCAGCGACCCGCGTCTCTGAGCATCTTCACCACCCAGCCTCCGGATGAGATCCCGCGAGGCGTGGGGAGGGAAAGCACGCGAGAGTTGCAACGCAGTGGGTTGGGCTGGATGCTGATGAGGTGTGGAGAGCGACTCATCCCGTCTGTGGTGGAGTCACCCTAGACTGGCACTGAGTCAGCGGCGAAGTAAGAGTTGATGAGGACAATTCTACACCTTCTTTTTATGATAATAATACACATACGTGGAAGGTGACAAGCCCAATAATGAACAACTGAAAGCATATTAGATCCCTATTTGGGTAAAGAGAGAGAGAGAGAGAGAGAGAGAGAGAGAGAGAGAGAGAGAGAGAGAGAGAGAGAGAGAGAGAGAGAGAGAGAGAGAGAGAGAGAGAGAGGGAGAGACAGAGACAGAGACAGAGAGACATAGAGAGAGAGAGTGTGTGTGTGTGTGTGTGTGTGTGTGTGTGTGTGTGTGTGTGTGTGTGTGTGTGTGTGTGTGTGTGTGTGTGTGTGTGTGTGTGTGTGATTGCTGCAGAGCTCAGAGAAAAGAGAAAATGACGAGAGAGACATGTTAACCATTGCAATGTGACCTGTGACCTGTGACTGTTGTTAATCTCCTTCATAGACACACAGGCCGACAGTGGGGTAAGAATACAGCGTCTCTGTGGCCGGGTCAGTGCGTACTCACTGGGGGCTGCAGAATGCACACACACTGCTTTATTTATAGCTGCATGAAGTTCAGTTTACTGAGAGAGAGAGAGAGAGAGAGGGAGGGGGGGGGGAGAGAGAGAGAGAGAGAGAGAGGGGAGAGAGAGAGAGAGAGAGAGAGAGAGGGAGAGAGAGAGAGGGAGAGAGAGAGAGAGAGAGAGAGAGAGTACCTTATCCACAGAGAAGATGCTGACCTGTATGCTCAGCACTACAGTAAAATAAGACAAACCAAACGCTGATCCCACATAAGCATCAGACTAAGATGGACTTCAGTGCGTTTTCCCTGATCTACACTCAGAGACAGAGACACAGGAGGTTGGATGAGTTTAGAGTTTTATTTGGAAACCAACAGAACTGATGTAGATTTGGCAAATAACCTGTACCGATTGCAAAATCGAGCTATAACGCAGAACAACCTTTCTATTTTATCATCACCAATTCAAATGGTTAAAGCCCTTGATATTTATGATCTGAAATTACTATTCTACATCAATACAATTTAAAAAATATATTATTTCTTGGCTTGTATAAATCGCATCAATGCTGAGCAGTAAGTTATCCTGTTCAATAAATAACGTGTTTCGAGGATCATTTCCATCTCATCATGGTGTAAGCGATCACATGGTGATGTAGCTGGGATGGAAGACCATTGCATCACAAATAAAACGTCGCCCATTTGTGTTCGATGACGTCACAGAGATATTTTACAGTGACGTGACTATTAGGGATTACCTTTCCTTTCTGTGCCTTGGGGGGCTTGATTGTCTCTATCTTTAAGTGAAGCCTGGTAGCAGGCTTCCTCCAGCTGGTGCTCTAAATCTAATAAAATATTTGGGTCCTTGATTCGCCTCATTTTCATCTCGAGGTTCTTACAAAAGATTGACATTGTGTCCTCCTCCCTCTGTTCCGTCCTGTGTCTCAGAAAATGGCCAACGGCACTTAGGACCTCATCTTCTTGCTTTTCTGTTTGCCTCTTTCTTTTACTGCCTGCGACCTTCTGAACCTGAGGGACGAGGCAGGTGCTGCCTTGTCCTTCAGGTTCACTGCTCTCCTCTACTTCCACGTCCTCTTCCTCGTCCAGTCCCTCCACATCGTCACTCTCTCTTTCAACAATCTGTAAAAGAAAAATAATAGATCAATACAAATGACACATTATTAAAAAAATAATCTTTGTTTTTCAGTGCCCCAACACCACAGAGGAGTGGAAGACGGTGGCAAAGGGATTCCAGGACCAGTGGCCATTCCCTAACTGCCTCGGTGCCTTGGATGGGAAACACATCTCAATTATCCCTCCTCCATCTTCAGGGTCTACTTTTTATAACTATAAACATAGCTTCTCAGTTGTGTTGATGGCGCTGGTGGACAGCAACTACCGCTTCCTTTATGTGGTTGTGGGGTGCAACGGCAGGGTGTCTGATGGTGGGGTTCTCAGGGGCTGCTCACTCCAGCAGGCCCTTGAGCAGAAGACAGCCAACATCCCGACCCTGCACCACTTTCTGGTACGGAGCTGCCCTCACCCTACAGCATAGTGGCTGATGAGGCTTTCCCACTGAAGGAGTATATCCTGAAGCCCTACTCTAGCCGCGGCCTCACCCAGGAGCAGAGGATTTTCAATTACCGGTAGGGGATATAACAATTAACGGTTTCAATGACAATAGTGGTCGAATTTTTCATCCTTCTAAAAATCATAAAAACAGGCCTATTTAGTTGCTTTCAGTACTTTTTGAACCATTCAGCACATTGTAACAAAACAACGTTTAAAATGTTGGTAATGACTATCTTACTAGGAAGAAATAATACCATTATATCTCTTATTACAGGCTTTCAAGAGCACGGAGGGTGGTGGAAAATGCCTTTGGCATACTAGCAAACCGCTGGCGTGTCTTCACCACAAAAATCCACCTGCAGCCAGAGACTGTGGACAAGATTGTCCTCGCCTGCACCGTGCTGCACAATGTCCTACGTGACCAGTGTGGTGATGGCTACACCCAGCTTCCCAGGGAGCGGGATGGCCCTGGTGAACATGGTCCAACCCTTGCCCAGGCTGCACTACCACGCAGCACAAACACCACTCTGCAGGCTAAGAGGAACAGAGACATCCTCTGCAATTACATGTGCTCAGACGCTGGTGCTGTAGCATGGCAGTGGGACAAAATGTAACCATGTGTGTGGGTGTTATTAATAATCAAGCTGTATTATATTCAATTGTTTTATATTTCATATTCCAGCACAGATCAATTGTATATAGTTGTATGTAGCCTATTCTATTATCCATCTCCAAGTAGTAGTTGAGCCGATTGTAAACAAAGACAGATAAAACTGAAATTTAACTAACAGGAAATGCAATGTATCCAACAACGGGTAATTTAAACAAACTGTAATCTCCAGCTTTTTACTCCAATGCAGATGTAGTGAAGAATGACAAGACACAGTAACTCTAGCCCACTCTTGATACCTAGGCCCATATATGTGTTAATGTTAATTAATATGTGTGATAAGTTTTACTTTAAATAAATACCTTTTCGTCCACGTTGGACGAAGAAGCTCTCTTCCTGATATATGGCTCCAGGAAAGAGAGCCTCCTGAGAACCCAGTCCTGCCTGCCAGTTCTCCCACCGGCCCTCCCCGGAGCCGGTGCCTTGCTGTACCTGTTGTACTGGGTCCGGAGGGAGTGGATTTTCTTGCCCACCTCTTTTTCTGAAAAAGACAGTAGCCTAATGTTAGCAAAAAAAACATCGCACATTTTAAACTAAAGACTATTTTACAATCACCGTTGACCCCACAAAGCATTAGCGGATGGAGAGGGCCTATTACCAGCAGTAAGTATTTATTTATTAAGCCTATCCGCTTTCCAATAGGCAATTTTAGTCCCTTGTTTTTACACAGGAAACATACATATAGAAAAAATATAAAGATACTGAGATAGCGTTGGGAACAGTTGGTCCCGTTAAAATAACTGTAAATCAGCTCGATCCTAACGTTATCTACAATCGTTGTTCAGAAACAAAGATAAATACCGTTAGCATCTACAACTTGTATTTAATAAGCCTATACATTAGGCCTACAGCCTAAGCTGTGCCTTAATGAAACGAAAATAAAAACAGGAAACAAGGAAAGGAAAAAGTAACAGAAAAGACAAACAAAGCATCGCCTCCTTACCGGATACACCAGTTGCCACCGCAATGTCACAACACGCTCTCCTCTTGCTGTCCCTGTTGCTGTACCCCTTGCTGCCAACGTCGTATAGGACAGGTTGATCCTCCAGCAACCCAATTAATTTCTCCTCCCTCTCCTCGGACCAGAAGTCTGCCATCTTCGGATCTTTTTACGCTGGAGTGGACAGTACGGTACCGGGACGGAGTAAGGCTGTGACGTACAAGTTGTTCTGTTCTGTGATTGGCTGAAGAGGAATAGTTAAATCGCCGCGTTCTAAAACAGGACCTTGCGATTTGACATGTTCAATCTCTGGCGACTCCTTGCAACGCCTTGCAACTCCTTGCAACGGCTTGCAACGACCCGTTCACACCGCCCCTGCGACGTTCTAAAACCGTCTCGTTGCAAGCCGTTGCAAGATTCACCTCGCAACTCCTTGCAACGCCTTGCAACGAGACGGGCTGAGTGCGACGTTCTAAAACTGGGCAGTTCACACTGGCTGCAACCGGCTGCGACGCTAGGTGGTTTCCATAGCAACTTCAACGCTCTGGCACAGCTGAGAGCCGCAACATCATCATTTGCGTAGGTTAGGTTAGATTAGTTAGGTTTGCGATTAGTTAGGTTTGCAATTAGTTTTATTTTTATTTTACTTGAGAGTAGGCTAGAGTTACTATGTCTTGTCATTCTCCACTACATCTGCATTGGAGTAAATAGCTGGAGCTTACATTTAGTTTAGATTACCCGTTGTTGGATACATTGCATTTTCCGTTAGTTGAATTTCAGATTGATCTGTCTTCACCATCGGCTCAACTACTTGGAGATGGATAACTTAATTATAAACAGGCCTAATTATGTTAGTGAGAGTGAAATGGTCGCAGTTTTTGCTGTGGCTGTAATCATGAAAAGGAGAAGACGGCGAGTTATAAAGCCAACAATATGGAGCCCCAGTTGGGTACTTCAGCGGCAGAAACAGGGTGCCTACGCCAATCTGTGTAGAGAGCTGGAAGTCGGGGATATGTCAGCTTTCACCAATTTTACACGCCTGTCCCCGGTCCCATTCCATCATCTGGAGGATCTGGTGAGGCCTTTAATTCAGAAGACGAACACCAATTACCGGGACTGAATTTCAGCTGGCGAGAGACTTATGATAACTCTCCGCTTCTTGGCAACAGGTGAGTGAACATACTGTCATATTTACAGTTGCGCTTAAAAACTGCAAGGCATTTGTAAATGTCAACAGATGAGCGCAACAAGCGCCCGTTAACCATAGATATATATAAGCCTACTGACAGTACATCTATCTATATACGAATGAGGAACGAATGGAATGTTATATACAAATTAGAGCTGTCAAGCGATTAAATTATTTAATCGCGATTAATCGCATTAATGTCATAGTTAACTCTAATTAATCGCGATTAATCGCAAATTATTTTTCTATGCTACATATCCCTTGATTTTTTTGTCCCATAATTCTTCTCATTTTAATTCTCTTATCAACATGGTGAATGATTTTTTATTGATAACAACATTGGCATATACACTGATCAAAACAGGACGATACAAAAAAAGAGCCTATAGTGCAATTAAACGACTGCTTTGAACAAATGTCATTTGAACATAGCAGTCAGGCTACTGCTTCTTTGTTTTGAGCCGAAGAAAAAAAAAAAAAAAATTTTTTTTTTTTTTTTGTAATATAAAATAATTGCGTTAATCGCGCGATAAAAAATTTAACGCCGTTAAAATTGGTTTGCGTTAACGCCGTTAATAACGCGTTTAACTGACAGCTCTAATACAAATACAAAACAACATTATATTAATATCATATATATTATCAGATTAAATCTATCCAGCTGAATTGAGATAGCTGCCACTCCACACAGTTGAAACACACTTTCCAAAGTTTCTGTTTTATACAAAGTCGGCCTTTATAATTAATTATATTTCAATATTGGAACACCAACAACCTTCTACTTTACTATTGCAGTGTTGATGCAGAGCTGCTTTAGCACAGTCTTCGAGAGCACCTCCTTCATCTGTAGAGAAAGGCTAGATGAGGTTACGTGTTGAAGTGTCAAGGCATTCAACTCAATACATTAAATTACTGCTTTACATTAAATCACACAAACCACACCTGGATAGACAGATTTCAACCAGTGATGTTCCGATACAATTTTTTCAGATTCCTGAACTTGAGTATTGGCCGATACAGAGTATATACCGATACAGCATCTAGCATTGTAACTACTGATATCACTTGTTCTTATTGAAGGGTTCTCTTACTCAGCCGGTTCACTTACTGTTGACTGTCAGAATACATTTATATTCATGGAGTTAGGCGTCAAACACACAGAGATGACACGTTTCCCATTCTGACTTTCCACCTCCGACCGTTAACGAATGCAGCATAACACCGTAGTGTTTGTGATGTTCTCTGTGTAGTCAATTAGTCATGTGATGTATCGGATCGGCACATAGACTTGCGTACCCGCTGATACCCGATACTGTACTTTAGGCAGTATCGGAGGAATTCCCGATCCTGGTATCGGTATCGGAACAACTCTAATGTCAACCACGACTCTTTACGTCGGCGGCGCTGTACCGGCTCCAGCTCTCCTCAGTTGGCCTTTGTGTTTCCAGCCTCCATCGCCCGTTCCTCCCTGAGCTGAACCCCCTCTTCTCCTTGAGAGGTGGCCCCCCTCTGCGGGCCCCCGGCCCCCGGTTCCCCGGCCGGCCCCGCCTCAGCGCGGCGGGCCAGGGGGCCGGAGATCCAGGCCAGGGCGGCGCTGGCCGTCCCGTCGCCGCTCTGCCGCGAGAAGCAGAGGAAGGTGGCCCAGACGAAGGCACAGCAGCCGGTGAAGGAGGTCCGCACGTAGAGCGGCACCAGGGTGAAGTTCACACACTGAGGAGGACGGACACACACCACACACACACACACACACACACACACACACACACACACACACCCCACACACACACACACACACACACAGTTACAGGAGGTCAGGCGTACCAGGGCGAAGTTCACACACTGAGGACACACAGAAGAGAGGTCAATGGTAAACGGACTGGACTGCATTTACACTGCGCTGTTCTAACTAGGGGCCACTCAAAGTGCTTTACAACATTTCCTCACATTCACCCGTTCATCACTCATTCACACACCGACGGCGGAGTCAGCCACGCAGGGCGACAGCCAGCTGGTCAGGAGCAGTCAGGGTGAGGGGTCTCGCTCAGGGACACCTCGACACTCAGCTAGGAGGAGCCGGGGATCGAACCAGCAACCTTCTGGTTACCAGCCGACCCGCTCTGCCCCTAGGGGCATCAGGGCAAAGTTCACACACTAAGGACACACACTCAGACGCAGAAGCTCTGCCCATGTTGTTTTGTGTAGGACTCAAGTTTATCCTCGGAAAAGATTCACAATAGTTCCTGTAGTCTCAGTAATAATCCTCATAGTAGATCAGGTGTCCAATGCTATTTTCTTAAATCCGATAGTTGTCATGTATGAGATGGAGCCATACTTTAATTTTGAATATTGTTATTAATAAGCGCTTAAATTTAAGCACCAACATTCAGATCCTATTTTTTGTGTCCCATTGGGTGCACAAAGAAAGGTTATTCTTCGTTTTTTACTGCTGGCAAGCACTTAAAATAGCGAACTAGTGATTGTATTACAATCACAGTAGTAATTGTAGTTATGTGTGGTGTGAAAAGATCCTAAACAGAGCAGCATGGAGCTGTCACTCAGCTGCCCAGATGTCACTCAGCACGAGGCTGTCCGTCAGCCTTGACGGACAGCATGCTACCAGACGGATGGCATCACGTGGTGGATTCCCCTTAAAGTATTCTGGTGCGCGTGAACATTGCATTACTTAGATAAGCGCAGCTGATATTCTGAGCGGCACAACATGTAGACTTTACATTGATCGTCCTTCCTGCTTTACCCACACGTTCATTATATCAATAGATCAGGGATTTTTTATTTTGCATTTACATTTTTGTATTACATTTTTGCTGAAGCTTTCATCCAAAGCAACTCACAACCATTCATTCACACATTCACACGCCGACCACGGAGTCAACCCCTCAGGGCGACAGCCAGCTGGTCAGGAGCAGTCAGGGTGAGGCGTCTCGCTCAGGGACACCTCGACACTCCGCTAGGAGGAGCCGGGGATCGAACTAGCAACCTTCCGGTTACCAGTCAAGCCACTCTACCTCCTGAGCTACTGTCCCACTTTTACCTGCACGAAGGGCCAGAACATCAGTCCAGTCTGTAAGGGAAGAGGAATCAGGTTCAGTCACTTTAGTATCAAGTTACTCATATCTGTTGATCATTAAACTCAAGCTATGCATTGTGGTATTTGAGTCCATTCGGACTATTCTGATCTTTTGCCAGACCTACAGTTCTTTCACCCATTCCTTCCTGGACTGTTCATGTTTAAAATAACACGTAACTACATTACTCATTACTCATACTCATACTACATTACTCATTACTCATGCCCATACCCAAATGAAGTAAAAGATATCGAAATATAAAGGGTATAGTGTAAATAAAGACTTAAAAAATGAACACAAACACAAAATACTGGAACTTTGATTGCATGTCATTTGGTATTTTAACAAACATAAGAGATTACTATATAAATGTGTAACTACTTAAGTAGATACTAAAGTTAGACATCGGCCTAGTATCCTGTGGCGATGTCCCCTGTGCCTTTGTGGAAAAACTGGTACGATTATTATGTCCTTAGATCAATCTCAAAATGGGCTAAAAGTTGAGTTTAGGGAGACAGAAAGGTACCCAACATTCTGGGGTATCAAACATTCCGGGGACTCCCCCCCGGATCCCCCTGCTCCCTGCTTGGCCCCCTGTGGTTTATGATCACCAGACCGGATGTTTCTCCTCCTCTCACCTTGTAGGTGTTCAGGAACTTCTCCCTCCAGTCCTCAAAGATGTCCGGTTTCCCCTCCAAGACGCTCATTCCTGATCCAAACATCAAACGCGTTCACAAAATTAAGACATAAAAAACACACATATATATCGATACATTACCGATTGTTATTATTAATTTACATTTTCTGTGCTCTCTTTGGAAACTGACTTAAGCTGTGTGTGACCTTAGGCCTATATAACAATATATATACAGTATAATGGGTGAGTTATTGGATATATTGTTCAAGGTCCATTTGGTTATTTGGTTTTTAACTCGTAGGCCTATTTAACAAAGTGACTGATGTTGTTGAATATGAAACGTCTGTAAAGAGTTCTTTGCTACCATAATGTAACCCACTGCTCTCTCAGTCTGTACCGACCTGTGTAGAACACGGAGGTGACCAGCGGCGCCGCGGTGGTCTGGTCCAGGAGCAGTTTACGCACGACCATCCGGACAGAGTTCCCGGGGAAGCTCCGCTCCAAGAAGCGCATCCAGAAGAAGTTGAAGTTCCCGTGGAAGCTGAAGGCGATGAGGGCCACATTCCGAGTGTGTCTCCAGTCAATGTCCTTCTCCTTCCGTGTGAATAACTGATGTACGAAGTCTCCTCCGGCGAAAAGGCATCCGTACATGGTCACGTTGGTCACCCATGGGAACCGTCTCACTTGCCTCACCAATGCGTTCACCATATTCTCGGATGGAGGAGATGGTAAACGTATAAAGCGAAACGAAACGACTCCCTAACCGTAGGAACGATCCTCTCCACAGAACATAGAAATCATTCAGCGGTCGGTCGTACAGCATTCCCCATATGCTTCACATTCTCTTTTAATAAGAAAGAAAAAGGCCGTTTATAGTACAGCGAATAACTGCATGGGCCTACCGTAAGAAACACTTAAAACGATGAGTGTGTGAGCGCGTCGGTAGCCGGTGCAGAGGACTGGTGAAGGTGTTCTGGACAGCAGAGCGCCGCTGGCGGTTGTGCCTAAAACGGCGCGTCACGAGCACGTCGAGGGCGGGGCCAACTGATTGAAATGATAAATGGACAAGCTACCTTCATAAATACAAATTATATTATGGAGAATAAATATTGAATTTATTAAGCCTATGTATAAAATTGAAATATGTACAAATATAGTAAATATCCGAAAATCTGTTACGTTTATTTGTAAAGCCCTTAACAGGTAGTATCAAACAGGCCATATATATATTTACGTTGTCACGATTTGCAGTTATACCTACATAGCTGTGGTTTAACTGTCATGATTTGCTTATTTATGCAAAGTTATAAAGCAGTCAGTACTATACTGAGTATTCAGATCCAAGCAACAATTTGGGGGAATGTAGATATTGTCTTGATATACTCAATATATCCAAAAACAAATCAGCAACAACTGAACAGGTACAGTAAGACTTTTATTGCGATGGCATCGGGACTGCAGACATTAGGCTTTTGTCATTTTAACTCTCTGCACTGGAGCCGGCCAGTGAGACCTTAAAACTCCATATTAGTCGCACCGAAACAACGCACGTACCGACACGTACGTACCGACACGTACGTACCGACACGTACGTACCAAGTCTTTCATTGAGTTCCGCTCCAACAGCAAGAGCAATATTTATAAAAACAAAGAAACACAAAAGACTGAGACATGGCATTCAGGGGGGGGGGTCAGAGGTCAGAGGTCACAGTGTCTTCAGAGAGCGAAGAGGCAACACTGTCCTGATCCCGAGACGGGGTTCTCCAGCAGAAGGGGTTTGTGGGTCGGTGTCGGGGCGTCACTCGGGGGGGCACTGGGCCCAGGCCCCCTGCGCCGTGCGGCTGTAGCGCTGCGGCTGTCCGCCCGGGAACAGGGCGTCAGAGCTGGGGTGGCGCAGGAGGAAGGCGATGGTGGACTTCATGTGCTGCACAAAGTGGGGCGGCTCCGCCGTGGGCGAGGTGGACAGGAACTGTTGGGGGGGGGGGGGGGGGGCGCAGGGAGGTCAGGCGATACGCCAGCAGCACTTGGAGAACATAGCGTCTTATCCTAGTACGTCCTGGCACTTAATGTACGCACTGATTGTGTGTTGTACGTCCTGGTACTTAAAAATAGTACTTAGCATTGTGTAGCATCTTATCCTAGCTTTCTCTGTTGTGTACAGGGAATGGGTTAACCTAGTGATGGTTAGTGCTTGGCACTTGGTTCTATGAACATCCTCACTGTACTGACCGATATATTGTTGTTCCTCTCTTCTGACAAATGGACTTATTGTAAGTCGCTTTGGATAGAAGCGTCTGCTAAACGCCCTGAGTGTAATGTAGAGGATGCCTTAACGGGGTTGACCGTAGCCTTTCAGACCGTTACCTTCAGGATGGTGTCGTCGCTCTGGGACATCCAGAAGTCGATGTCCAGATCTCCGGACCACTTACACGGACCGATCTTCACCAGGCCGCGACTCGAGTCGTAGATGTCAACCATCTGGAAATCAAACACTTGTTTTGACTGACTGACTGACTGACTGACTGACTGACTGACTGTGTCTCTCTCTCTCTCTCTCTCTCTCTCTCTCTCTCTCTCATATATAATATAATTATAATTTTTTGTTACGAAATAAGGAATAGGGTAAGCGAGTGCTTATGGTTAGGGTCATTACTGCCATCACCCAGAGGGGGCGCTGTTGAGGCGCTCATTAGCGCTAAACAGCTGAGGCGGCAGGTGAGTCTCAGGAAGTGAGAGTGGGTAGAGACTCTGGAGGTGGCTCTCCACAGGTGAGACTCCAAGTTTGTGTGTTCAACACAGACGACGCACGGTTCGGTTCAAGACACTGAACCGAGAGAACTTTAGGGTTGTAAATACACGGGGAAGCTGAACGACTGGATTCAAAGAGCAGGCTGGTCACCTCGACTGACTGTTCACGCCCCACCGAGAGGAGGGGTCACTGAGGGGGGGCTTACGGTGGCTGTGGACCTGCGGTGAGTACCCCCCCAGGTAGGTACGATTGAATTCACCCAGGGAGAGTTTAGGAACATACCTCAAATTCAACGCACCACGTAGGGACAGACATTAGGTTAGTGGCTCTCTACCCAGATAAATGACGAGTGCGGTAGGTCTAGTTTGTAACAACGCAGACAATCGCTCACGACCGTGATGGGAAGCGAAGGGAAGGCCTGATCATCTATAGAGCACCCTACCCCTCACTCTATAGATCTATAGAGCACCCACCCCTCACTCTATAGATCACCTATAGAGCACCCTACCATACTCTATAGATCTATAGAGCACCCTACCATACTCTATAGAGCACCCTACCATACTCTATAGATCTATAGAGCACCCTACCATACTCTATAGAGCACCCTACCATACTCTATAGATCTATAGAGCACCCTACCATACTCTATAGATCATCTATAGAGCGCCCTACCCCTCACTCTATAGATCTATAGAGCACCCTACCCCTCACTCTATAGATCTATAGAGCACCCTACCATACTCTATAGATCTATAGAGCACCCTACCATACTCTATAGAGCGCCCTACCCCTCACTATATAGATCTATAGAGCACCCTACCATACTCTATAGATCTATAGAGCACCCTACCATACTCTATAGATCTATAGAGCACCCACCCCTCACTCTATAGATCACCTATAGAGCACCCTACCATACTCTATAGATCTATAGAGCACCCTACCATACTCTATAGAGCACCCTACCATACTCTATAGAGCACCCTACCATACTCTATAGATCTATAGAGCACCCTACCATACTCTATAGATCATCTATAGAGCGCCCTACCCCTCACTCTATAGATCTATAGAGCACCCTACCATACTCTATAGATCTATAGAGCACCCTACCATACTCTACAGATCATCTATAGAGCGCACTACCTCTCACTCTATAGATCTATAGAGCACCCTACCATACTCTATAGATCTATAGAGCACCCTACCATACTCTATAGATCATCTATAGAGCACCCTACCATACTCTATAGATCATCTATAGAGCGCCCTACCCCTCACTCTATAGATCTATAGAGCACCCTACCATACTCTATAGATCTATAGAGCGCCCTACCATACTCTCTAGATCTATAGAGCACCCTACCATACTCTATAGATCTATAGAGCACCCTACCCCTCACTCTATAGATCTATAGAGCGCCCTACCATACTCTCTAGATCTATAGAGCGCCCTACCATACTCTCTAGATCTATAGAGCACCCTACCATACTCTCTAGATCTATAGAGCACCCTACCATACTCTATAGATCTATAGAGCGCCCTACCATACTCTCTAGATCTATAGAGCACCCTACCATACTCTATAGATCTATAGAGCGCCCTACCATACTCTATAGATCTATAGAGCACCCTACCATACTCTCTAGATCTATAGAGCACCCTACCATACTCTATAGATCTATAGAGCACCCTACCATACTCTATAGATCTATAGAGCACCCTACCATACTCGTGATGGGAAGCGAAGGGAAGGCCTGATCATCTATAGAGCACCCATCCCTCACTCTATAGATCTATAGAGCGCCCACCCCTCACTCTATAGATCTATAGAGCACCCACCCCTCACTCTATAGATCACCTATAGAGCACCCTACCATACTCTATAGATCTATAGAGCACCCTACCATACTCTATAGAGCACCCTACCATACTCTATAGATCTATAGAGCACCCTACCATACTCTATAGATCATCTATAGAGCGCCCTACCCCTCACTCTATAGATCTATAGAGCACCCTACCATACTCTATAGATCTATAGAGCACCCTACCATACTCTATAGATCATCTATAGAGCACCCTACCATACTCTATAGATCATCTATAGAGCGCCCTACCCCTCACTCTATAGATCTATAGCGCACCCTACCATACTCTATAGATCTATAGAGCACCCTACCATACTCTATAGATCATCTATAGAGCACCCTACCATACTCTATAGATCTATAGAGCACCCTACCCCTCACTCTATAGATCTATAGAGCGCCCTACCATACTCTCTAGATCTATAGAGCGCCCTACCATACTCTCTAGATCTATAGAGCGCCCTACCATACTCTCTAGATCTATAGAGCGCCCTACCATACTCTATAGATCTATAGAGCGCCCTACCATACTCTATAGATCTATAGAGCGCCCTACCATACTCTATAGATCTATAGAGCGCCCTACCATACTCTATAGACCTATAGAGCGCCCTACCATACTCTATAGATCTATAGAGCGCCCTACCATACTCTATAGATCTATAGAGCACCCTACCATACTCTCTAGATCTATAGAGCACCCTACCATACTCTATAGATCTATAGAGCACCCTACCATACTCTATAGATCTATAAAGCACCCTACCATACTCTATAGATCACCCATAGAGCTCCCTACAGACAGAGGCAGAGGTCATGATCTATGATGAAAGCCCTGAACCCCAAGTCAGTGATGAAGGCCCCGGTGTTCAGTACCTGTCCTCCGGTGAAGGTCCGAGCGGACCGCAGCTCCTCCGCGGGACCTTTCTGAGGGAAGGAGGCGGGGAACAGCTCCCCCGTGTTCACGTTCACCCCTGGACCCGGACCCAGAGGCACACATCAACCCCCGGACAACACACAGGGTGGACCCACTGCGGGTCACTACAGACGTCCCCATCTCTGGCGGTATTTTACCGATACCGATTCTCATTCCTGAACTTTAGTATCAGCCGATACCGAGTTTATACCGATACGGCATCCAGCATTGTAACTTCTAACAGTTGAAGGGTTCTCTTAGGATGCCAGCAATATATAGTCGGTTCACTTACTAGAATCGTTTACATTTATAATTATTATTGATAATAATACATGTGCTTTCTTGTAGTTAAGCTTCCATGCATCCATGTTATCCGATTTGGAAGCTCGAACGCACGCAGGTCGGAGAAGACGTGTTGCCCATTCCAACTTTCCTCCTGCGACCGTTAACAACAAAGCAGCATAACACCGAAGTGTTTGATGTTCTCTGTGTGGTAAAGGAGCTAGTCACGTGATGGTATCGGATCGGGGCATAGCTTTGCGCACTCGCCTATACCCGATACTGCATTTTAGGCAGTATTGGAGACATTTCCAATACTGGTATCGGAACAACTCTAACAGGCTTTTATTACAGAGTGTTATTACCTATTCCATAGACCACGGGGCGATGGGTTCCTTCCACCATCACGTCGTTCATCTCTATCGGTGTCGGGAGAGAACAAGGTGAAATCAGATCAAGAATCTATATGCGTAAGAACATAGACAGACACTGAGGTTAAAAGGTTAAAAGGTCATAGGTCCTGTTTACCTGTAATGCAGCATGTCTCTAGATGAATGACCTCTTTCTGCTTGTGGAACGTGGCTGTAAGATCAATTATAAAAAACATTTTATTGAGTATGTTAATTGCGCACGGAGTGGACCCATTTGAACTTAGCTTAGTGTAGAATCTAGTGATTGTTAGTGGTTGGTTCTATGAACATCCTTACTCTACCGACAGAGATATATTGATTCATTGTTCCTCTATCTTCAGACTAATGGACTCATGTAAGTCCCTTTCTGTTTGCTAAACTCCCAGAATGTGAACCCATCCTACCCAGTAGGCTAAGGCTGAGCTTCTGGGAGGTCTTTGACTCGTCGTTGAACCCCCCCACCAGGTGGAGCTCCAGTCTGCAACAGAAGAGGAGACAGCAGACACGATCACATCCCTCTGTAGCGCGCAGCTCTCTGTTAGAGACTGTTAACTGCACACATCTAAAGCCTCTCACTGGGAAACCTTTACTTCTTTATGGCTCATTTATTGTGGGTTTGGAAAAAAAGACTTTGGAATAGTCCAACAAAGTTACTTGAACATTGTGCTGCTCATTCTACCTTTGAGGCATATTGGTGTCATTCCATCCATACATGCATTCAAACGACTATTATTAAAAGAAAAGAAGGAATAGCAGGAAGTGAGTCTGAGTGGAGGCGGGCGTGAGCTGAGAGACGGAAGCCAGGAGAAGCAGGAAGTTAAAGTGCAGCCCGGGGCAGCTTTAAGGCGTGTAGGGTGGGTGGTTCGAACCTGCCCTCCTTGCTACGGTGGGAGAGGGACGTGACAGCTCGCACAATAAGGGGGACTTCGCTCCAGGTGCTAGAGCCGTCACAATGAGCGAGGCAAACGGCTCCGCTGCCTGACAAACAACAAGAGGACAACTTAATGATGCTCCACTCCACTGACACACCGCAGAGATGAGACTGTGGAGACGCAGCGGGCGGAGGCTAGTACCTGTGTGTCGCACCACCACTAAGTGGCAGGTGGTGGCGTCATCAGATCCGAGGACAGAGACAGCATCTGGGTTAGAGCGCAACGGAGGGATAATAACAGTCATGGTAAATGGACTGCATTTAAACACTTTACAGTATGGCCTCACATTCACTCTTTCATGCACACATTCACACAACGACGGCGGTGTCAGCCACGCAAGGCGACAGCCAGCTCGTCAGGAGCAGTCAGGGTGAGGCGTCAACAGGCTCTACCGACTGAAGCTCAAGCTGCCACATGATCGTGATCTAGTGTAGATCATTGTGTATGGCGTGTGGTACATGTTGGATGAATGTGAACAACACATTTATAAACCGTCCGTTCAGGTGTACACTTACGATCAGACGGTACTGTGGCTGCATACTCTCTCTGCTGGACATACAAGAGGCACTTGACGTCCACGTCAACAAGTGGTTTGGAACAAAACGCTTTAGCATTCTCCTGTAAAAACGATATTCAGGAAAGAAAACAGAACAAAACAGACGTGTGTTGGGTTTACTACTAATAAGCCAGTTGTATTGCGCTGCCCATATTCTGAGGTTCCTGGAAGGGGCTTGCACCCGACCCCCCCCCATCCTAGTGGCATGGTGCCAACCTGTCAATCATACCACTTCTAAAAAAAGGTCAGTGATCTATTCTAAACACCTGCTTCAGAGCACAGCAACACTTGAAGATCGGGACACGAGCGTGCCTCAATACGATGTATTGATTGCAGATGTTGCCAGATGGGGGCATCTGAGGAAGACCTACCTGCAGGTGGGGGCATCTGTCGAACAGCTCCCCCGTGGTGCTGGGTCGGTCGAACTCTCTGTTCTTGATGAGCAGAGGCATGGCGTCACGTCGGGGGGGCTGTCATAGTCCGGTCAGCCACATAGTACCAGAAACGTCTGCCGCCGCTTACGAAGAAGACTACCTCTTCCTTGTTGTTGTGCAAGAATGATTCAACCGAAACTGAAATGATGCAGAGGGACGTCTTCGTCTGATAGAAACGCGGAATAAAATGGAGGACCAGCTCGATGACACCGCCGACCACGGCTCGGAGGTGTAACTGCATTAGGTGTAATAGTATGCGCATGCGCGTTACGCATTTCCTCTGCATCAAACGATCAGCTGATGAAAGGTCATCGATGAAAACCTGCAGAGAAGCAATGCCAGGATGACAGTTGCTCATTTGGGTGGGCCTGACCTTTGATCAATCAGGAGAATCTTAATGGTTTTCAAAACATCAACTGAGACAATCCATTTTACGTTTAGGGCATTTAGCAGACGTTTTTATCCAACTTAAAAGAAGTCAGTTTTTCAGAAGACAAACAGTATATCGCTGTTTCTTTTAACCATAACGTTCCTGAACATAAACAGGCTATGCAAACCAAACAAAACCAAAGAACGTGACATTAGGGCGCATTTATTTGGTTTTTATTCTTCAAATAAATTATCTTGTAAAGAAGTATCGTTCCAAAGAAAATAATTTTATTTCCCTTACATACAGTACATATATTCACTGCATTCTCTTAATCCCCTTTTTCAGCAATGCCATTTTTGATCTTCACGTGTTTTACGTTTTGTGTGTTTTCTTGCAAATGTACATAATTGCATAATCCTTTTCTTTACAAGGAGAGGAGAGAAGATAGCGACAGACATCAGAGTGCAGAAGAAGAGAACCAGCCAGGCAGAGGCAGAGCGTCCAGCCGACCTCCAGGAACCTCAGGCCCGCTGCTCTGATACCCAGGGCTGGCCAATTTGGTAAGTGCAAAACGTAAAGCAGAGAAGTGCGTGCAAGTACAGGTCATGTGATAGAAGCCTCTTAATTCATATATTATTATACCTGTCAAATAAAAAGAAGAGTTTGATTGGCCATACCAGCAGCGATCTACTCGATGAAATAGGAAGAAGCTCAAATATTTGCAGGCATTAATTTAGGCTGATTAGGATTTGGCTGGGATCTACGGCCTGGGTTTAAACTATCCAGAACTAGAGGAGGCGTTTGGGATGCTCGGGGGAAGCAGAGATAGCCGAGATATCATTGAGATGTATCAGAGAGAGCTTATAGATCAGAGAGACCATATAGATATCAGAGAGCGATCAGAGACAGCAGAGAGATATCAAAGGGACATCAGAGAGACAGCAGATACAGCAGAGAGATCGTAGGCATCACAGAGGGAGCCTATAGATCAGAGACATCATAGAGACATCAGAAGGACAGCAGAGAGATCATAGAGATATCAGAGAGACAGCAGAGATGATCATTCTAACAGCACTCCACAGTTATGAAGACACACTTAATAAACCATTGAATTGTTCAGATGTCTAGACTGAAGCGTTCCGTGGTTCCGGCCCCCTGTGAAGCCAGCAGACAACTTATTGACCTTGTGAGAGATAAAGTTTACATCAGGGGACAACAGAGAGGGACGCAGTAGACATGTCTACTGAAGCAGGAACACAGGAATGAAGGAGTAAAAACAAAGAAAGGCACAAGTTAGAAGCTACTTCCAGAAACGCTCTTACATCAGTTCATCACCGACACTTAACCGGTTAAAAAAATAAATGATTGGTTATTCTTGGCCAGACTCCCGACGAATGATTCCCAGGGAGGATGGTGAGTGCTCTCCACTAAAGGTTTCCCCAGCTGTCAGGAGGAGGGAATTCTTCAACGTCTCCGGATTCGTCATGCGATTTGTCTCCCAAGTTGAACGTCAGCTTGTATCTCAACCGCACCTTCTCCTGGAAGACAACAGAACACCAGCGAGCAGTTAGGGGCCGTCGGGTTTGCTGCCGGAGGTTCGCTATCAGCGGCTCACCACACGAAGGAGAAACTAAAAGCAAATGCCAACTGGATGCACAAGATGAATTTGGAATTAAACAACTTGGTCTGATATGGGTAAGACAGGCAAAGGCCAAATCCACAGATATCTTGACGTTTCCATTTACGAAATACACATCAGCCCGAATTGAGCAACTGAGCATAAATAAACAAACACCCATTGGTTCCACTTCAAAGTGGATCATCTTAGGTAAATACTTCAGTAGTATGTTCTTTCATACATAGTCTTTAGTCTTAATGAAACCTTATCAATACGCCCTAAAAATGTATCACAATATGTAGTTTAACACATTTAAACGTAAACCACTACTAAAGTACTAATCGTATGTATAGTAACATCAGTGTAGTGACAGCGGTCCACAAGGGGGCGTTGTGGAGCTGAGGGGGCCTGGTGGAGGGGTGGGGGGGTGGGGGGGGTGTACCTGCTGGGGGTTGGCCAGCAGCAGGATCTGGGTGATGGCGGCCGGGGGGAGGACGGGGTTGAAGGCCGGGAGGTCGGTCCCCGAGGGAGGCTGGAGCCTCACCTTCATCACCTGCAGTGAGGAACACACACACACACACACACACACACACACACACACACACACACACACACACACACACACACACACACACACACACACACACACACACACACACACACACACACACACACACACAGTGGGGACCTTTATGGAATTCATTAACATTCAGGGCGTTTAGCCGACGCTGTTATCAGAAGAGACTCACAATAAGTCCATTTGTCAGAAGAAGAGAAACGACAATCGCTGTCGGTGCAGTAAGGATGTTCATAGAACCAAGCACTAACCATCACTAGGTTAACCCCTTCCCCGTACACAGCAGTGATAGCTAGGAGAAGATGCTACGATCCCAAGTACTATTTAAGTGCAATGACGTTCATTAAGTGTGTACATTAAGTTCCAGGACGTACAACATACATTAAGTGCGTAAGAGGGGGGTGAGGGGGGTGGCTATGCAGAGTCCAGGTGAACTCTGAACAGGTGGGTCTTGAGTATTTAGCAGAAGCTGGTGAGCGACTCTGCGGTCCTGATATCGGCAGGGAGCTCGTTCCACCACTGGATTCACGCCTTAACAAAGAGCTTCAGCGATAGCAGGAAGTAGAATAAATATCACATGATTGTGGTGGTGCCTGGTGCCCAGGTGGAAATAATGTCCATAACATTACCAACACTGATTCTATTAATAACACGATAGGGGAACCCCTGATGTACTTCCTCTTGGGTAAATCTAGCAGATGTTTTGTTCCAAAGCGACATTCTCAAAGATACAAAGCAGGCTGAGAAAAAAATCAAAGCATACAATCCATACTGGAGTGGTTCCAAAAGTTCAAAGCGTTGCTGAAGCAATTTTTTTTTTTTAAAATCCAAAGGATAAAGTGCAGAGTAGCTATAGAGACCGCTGGGATATAGATTCATATCTTGATGAGTGGTGCATAACCAGAGTGAGAAACCCAGAACAGAATACACATCCTGCCTTGGCCCACGAGGTCAGCGTAAGTTCCAACGTTACTTAAAGAGCAAGTGTGGTATTCAGAGTTCGACTAGATTCTGCATAGCCTTATTGTATGTTGTACATCCTGGCCCTTATTGTACACTTATTGTATGTTGTACGTCCTGGCAGTTAAAAATAGTACTTAGCATTGTGCAGCATCTTACCCTAGCTATCTGTGTTGCATACGGGGAATGGGTCAACGTAGCGATTGTTGGTGCTTGCAACTTGGTTCTATGAACATCCTTACTGTACCGACAGATATATTGTTGTTTCTCTTTCTTCTGAGTCGCTTTGGCTAACAGCGTCTGCTAAATGCCCTTGATGTAAATGTGAACGTTAAATTAACGTTAATCAAAATCTATATCCTCCTCTGCGGTCTTCTCCTGCTCTTCCTCGTTAACGTCGTGGCTTGGATCACGATTCGTTCCACCTTGTCTGTCATCACGTTGCATCGAACCAATCCCTCAACAGGCGAGCGCTCGGACCCCACCGGGGGGCTCACCTTGGGCACGGCTGACTGGAAGCGGATGCTGGAGATGGGCAGAGGGGCGGAGGAGAGCATGGAGATGATCACCACCAGCACGTCCGGTCGGGACCGTGGACAGTCCCGCGCAAAGTGGAACAGCACCCGGAGGCTGTGCTTGTCAAACACCGTCACGGGCAGCAGGCTACCTGCAGGGGAAAGCAGGCAGAGCCTCAGGATTACACGCTTACAGTTTACCCAGGACTGTATTGATGTCGCGCTTTCAAAAACCAGGGGCCACTCAAAGATCTTTACAACACTGCCTCACATTCACCCATTCATGCACACGTTCACACACCGACGGCGGAGTCGACCACGCAGGTCGACAGCCAGCTGGTCAGGAGCAGTCAGGGTGAGGCGTCTTGCTCAGGGACACCTCCACACTCAGCTAGAAGGAGCCGGGGATCGAACTAGCAACCTTCCGGTTACCAGCCGACCCGCTCTACCTCCTGAGCCCATGCCGCCCCCGGCCGTGTGGACTGAAGGACGCTGAAGGACTCACTTGGTTTGATGGACTCCAGAGGCACCGCCACGTCCGCTAGAGAGATGGCGCTCTGGGGGTCCCTAGGACAGAGGTGGTGGGGGAGGCTGGAGCTCGGACTGGGAGTGGTGGTCACGGCACTGGGTGCAGTGCCGGAGCTGTGGTGGGACTGGGTCTGGAGGTCTCTCAAGGTGAGTTTGGACTGGGTTTGGGATTTGTCCCTGTGGAGAACATAAAACATTATGACCAGGTGTTCAGAGTTCACCTGAACACCTGTGTTCTCTGCCTAGCCTCCCCCCCCCCCACCACTCTAACGCACTTATGGTGTGTTTCACGTCCTGGAACTTCAACATAGTACTTAGGCCCAATCCCATTTCTACCCCTTACCCCTCCCCCTTACCCCTCCCCCTTACCCCTCCCTTCCCCCTCCCCCTTGGGGGGAGGGGGAAGGGGAGGGGTAAGGGGGAGGGGTAAGGGGTAGAAATGGGATTGGGCCTTAGTATCACGTAGCATCTTATCCTAGCTACCTCTATGTCTATGTATACGGGGAATGGGTTAACCTAGTGATGGTTGGTGCTTGGCTCTTGTTCCTATGAACATCCTTACTGCACCGACAGAGGTATATTGTTGCGTCTCCTTCTTCTTCTTGTTGCCGCTCTGGATAGAGGCTTCTGCTGAACGCTCACCATTTGACCTGCTGGTTCTCCGGGGGCAGGGACTGCTGCAGCAGGCTCTTCCCCAGGACGTCCAGCCCGTCCAGGGGGCTGGGCGGGGCGGCGGGGGCCTCTGGCGCCGGGGGGGGTGCGGGGAGACAGGAGAGGGTCACGGCGGGCAGCAGCAGCGCCCCCTGGGGGGCCGGGGCCACCGGCTCGGCCCCGTCACACGACTGCAGGGACGCACAATACACATTTAGTTAATGAGTGTTTAACTAAATCTTAAACATACTCATACTTACAATGAGTACATTTGTCAGAAGAAAGAGAAACAACACCATATCTCTGTCGGTACAGTAAGGATGTTCATAGAGCCAAGTGCCAAGCACTAACCATCACTAGGTTAACCCAATCCCCGTACACAACACAGATAGCTAGGGTAAGACGCTACACAAAGTATTGGTTTTAAAATGCAAGTTTAAAGGCGTCTACTGTGAACCCAAATAAAATGTTTTTTGTGATTCATTTTTGCAGCAGCGTTCCACAAGCTGAGAGGTCATTCATCTAGAAACACGCTGCATTACAGGTAAACACTATGACCTTTAACCTAACAATTGTGTGGGTAACCCCTCCCCATATCAACAATGATAGCTCCACCAGCCTGTACAACATGGCAGAAGGGGGGGTTTGAACATGGGTTTATGGTTGTTTGAACCTACCTGGAACGTGTTGAAGTCTCCTAACTGAGAGCCGGAGAAGGAGTTTGAGGTTGCCTCGTTGAGACCTAGAGGAGCCATCAGAACAGTTAACAGTGATGCTAATGAGGGGAGAGGTTTCAGTGGCTGGGAGCGAGCCAGGGTAGTGAACCAACGGGTTGGTGTCCTCGCACGTTTGTCAGCTTCATGTTCTGGAAGCGATTAGCATAGCTTCAAACAACCCTCACTTCAAACACTGGGAATGAAAGTGGAGACAAGGAGGCTGTGAGAGAGACTAAGAACTGAAAGACGTCTTCTATTGTACAAACATTGCTTGTTAAAGGGGTGATAATGTGCCACCAGGCGTAAGTGTGATTAGCCGTGACAAGCCGTTTGAAAATCTGCCTTTTCCAGCGCCCACAAGTGCACCTAGATGTACGCTGCATAGATCAGTCTACCAGCCTACCAGGTGGACTGTAGCAAACGTTGCAGATCTATACATCAACCATCTGGGTGGACACGGCCACTAGTGATGTCACTAGGTCACAAGGAACGGCCGATCTTCAAGCTCTTTGTAACGGCTGACACTCACACGTGACCTGGTGGCGTAATATCACCCCTGGGATTGAGTATCCTCCTCACCGAGAGACATGAGCTCGTCATCCAGCAGGCTGAGGGCGGGGTCCAGGGTGGGGGCGGACAGGGAGGTGTCCAGGCCCGTGAGGTCTAGGAGGGCGTTGCCACTGCTGCCTGTTTGGACCCAGAACACACTCCCATCAAATCCTCTGCCTTTAAAGAAACCACTCAACCATCGTCGTAAAGGTGCGTGCCAAGAACAGATAATCAAATGAGACATTCAGATAAAATAAGTCAATTAAATGTTATTAGTACAGCGCTTAATCACAGTTACAGTCTCAAAGGGCTTAACAGGCTGTGTGTTTATGACCCCCCCCCCCCCCCACCCTAGCCCCCCAGAGGGCAAGAAAAACCTCCCTTAATTAGCAAGGAAGGAATCTAGAGAAGGAACGCAGAGTGGGGGGTCCCTCCTTCAGAGTGGGGGATCCCTCCTTCAGAGTGGGGGGATCCCTCCTTCAGAGTGGGGGGATCCCTCCTTCAGACTGGGGGATCCCTCCTTCAGAGTGGGGGATCCCTCCTTCAGAGTGGGGGGATCCCTCCTTCAGAGTGTGGGGGGTCCCTCCTTCAGAGTGGGGATTCCCTCCTTCCAGGGAGGATCAGGAGAGTGACGATGAGAGTGAGGACAGATAGAACAGCTCCACACATGGACCCACCTGGCAGTGACCGCGGTGCAGTGGTCTCCCCGTTCATCTCCTCTCCCTTGACCAGCTGTCGGTACAGGTTGATGACCTGCGTCAGGCTGTCGTTGGCCTGCAGGATCTCAGCTGTAACACAGGCCGTTGCAATCCTCCTTCAATTGTTTTACCACCAACTTAACTTACAGAGCACTAAATTGTGTCCTATTTCCCACCTGTAAGAGGGTACAGATCTTGCAAGGCTATTCCCGTACATGCTGGCACTTTGTCAGTTTGAGTCTAAACACAATTCTTGACACTAACTAAAGAGCTTCGATTGTAATGCGAATCTGGAGATCAATCACTATGCAGCAGATCTATTAGCGAGGGAGTCTGATAGAATTATGCTCCCCCATCATCATTGCTATTGTGCATTACCTCCTATTGTACAGTCCACTGTCTGAACCCTCTCACACCATCACAGCAGTCATCATCCCTCTCACCTAAGGCCTCATCGTTGTCCTCCGTGTCACTAGCGAGACGGAACAGCGTGGGCCTCATCTTCTCACAGCGGTTATAAAGATCCTGCAAAAAAAAGAGAGCCATTCTTTTGTAGACATATCACAATTTTAAATTGGCTGTTTAATTGTATTTAATCTTTTAATTTGTCTTTATTTCGTTTCAATAATTTCGTTTGGAGGAGAAACAGCTACTTTTTGCAGAACATGTTCAGTCTGGTTCACGGTTGGCAGGTGAAGACCAGCATACCTTAATGAGCTCCTGCTGGCTGTACCTTAACGAGCTCCTGCTGGCTGTGATTGGCTGTACCTTAACGAGCTCCTGCTGGCTGTGATTGGCTGTACCTTAACGAGCCCCTGCTGGCTGTGATTGGCTGTACCTTAACGAGCCCCTGCTGGCTGTGATTGGCTGTACCTTAACAAGCTCCTGCTGGCTGTGATTGGCTGTACCTTAACGAGCCCCTGCTGGCTGTGATTGGCTGGACCTTAACGAGCCCCTGCTGGCTGTGATTGGCTGGACCTTAACGAGCTCCTGCTGGCTGTGATTGGCTGAACCTTAACGAGCTCCTGCTGGCTGTGATTGGCTGTACCTTAACGAGCTCCTGCTGGCTGTGATTGGCTGTACCTTAACGAGCCCCTGCTGGCTGCGATTGGCTGAACCTTAACGAGCTCCTGCTGGCTGTGATTGGCTGTACCTTAACGAGCTCCTGCTGGCTGTGGGAAAAGCGGTCCTTGCTGTAGTTCTCCAGCAGCTGCCCCAGCAGGCTCACGCTCTCCTTCACTTCCTGGATGGCGTTCAGACGCTTGGACACCTTCTCTGTGCGTTTCTGGTCCTGAGCGGGAATAAACAACAATAGTGTTACAAAAGAACAAAGACTGGGAACTAAACACCAAAAACAATGCAAATGATCAGGGAAGAACTGGCCCGAAAATTACGAATGTTTTATTTATTCAGGCAGCAGAAATGTTTAAGGTCCAAATGCAAGTTATTTTGTCGCTGTACATATGTCTTGTATTTTCCATTCAACACTTTTCCATCAATGAATTATTTGTTTTTCGTTCTTCCACATGATGTCGGCCCACCCATCACGCTAATAGCCTCCAGGAAAGAGGGTTCCCCTTCCTTATACCCCCCCCCCCCCCCCCCGCCTGCCTCAGTGCCAAGCGTCAGGGGGTTCCTGTGAGATCCCAGCAGAGATAATCTCAGCTCACAATGAGCGTGACTCACCTCCTGCACCATCTCGTTGATGAGCTTATTGGCCGCCCTCAGGTCCTCAGGGTGAGAGCTGTTGAGCAGGCGGGACAGCATCTACACAAACAGGAAGAGGAAGGAGGACGGGCACTCAACGCAGACCGCGCGTTCCTCCAGGCTCCTACTGTTACCTCGGGTCAATCAAGGTTCGGGGGCCGCATGTGGCTCAGGAGGAGGCAGAGCGGGTTGGCTGGAGAACGTAAGGTTGCTAGTTCGATCCCGGCTCCTCCTAGCGGAGTGTCGAGGTGTCCCTGAGCAAACCCCTCACCCTGACTGCTCCTGAGGAGCTGGCTATCGCCTTGTGTGTATGTGTGTATGAATGGCTGAAGGCAATAATTGTAAAGTGCTTGAGAGGCCACGGGTTAGAAAAGCGCTGTCTAAATGCAGTCCATTCACCAGTTAAAGGTTGGGTATGGGATTTGCTAAACGCCAGCAGATTTTGAAAACACACAACTCAAATGGTCATACCCCCTCTCCTTCAACGCTGACTCTGACTCCACCCATTCCAAGTACATGGACGCAATCATCCACAGATGCGCGAGATCGAGCCATTAACTAGTTAGCTAGCTCCAGTAGCTATCACAGGATAACAACAAACAGAACTTGCTTTGTCAGGAGCTTTGAGTACGTGCACGAAGGGGTCACGCGCGGGGGGAGGGGGAGTGCAGTACGACCGTTTGACATACTTACTGTCCAATGCCACTCGGTGGGTCTGGAAATCATTGGCTGGAGTTTTTCGAGCCCTGCCCATTCCACAGATGATTGACTTGTTTAATTTTCATGTCAGTGCAAAAATGGCCAAAAAGGAGAATTCCATACCCAACCTTTAAGGTTTACCCCCGGATAACGACAGACGTCTGAGCCTTACCTTGGACTTCTCCTCGTCCTCGAACAAGGCGCTGGTGGCTCGGGGAGCGGGAGGGGGGAGGGCCGTGTCGTGAGGAAGCACCGGGTCCTGCTTCACAATACCTGGAACAATGGATTTCACGTTAAGAGCGTGCTTCACAATACCTGGAAGATCACAATGGATTTCAACTTAAGAGCGCGCCCGTCAACACTGGGACGTTATTTACAGAGCAGGAGAATGAGGTTTACTGTTCTGTTAAACAGCACTTTGGAAGATAGATTACAAAAGAGTAGAGAGCCGACAGATAATGGCGACAGCTAGGGCTGGGTATCGTGGCCAATTTCCTAAATCGATTAGATTTCGATTCATAAGGTTCTGAATCGTTTAATCACGATTCGATCTGCTCTTAAATAATCAAAATGGCTCAACTGTGCTACAAAATACAAATGTACTCTATTTTTTCTCTTCACCTTAAACAACAGGTTTTAAGTGCAAAATTGTAAATTGGACAGTTTAAACTTGAGCTGTAAACAAAACTCAAGTCTCAAAAGTGCAATTTTGAAATTAGAAAGGAATTGCAAGTGAAAGTGTACTTGAACTACAACATCCCATCACTGCCAATTGCATTGAGGCATTGTTTATTAATGTGCAGAAATAATAATAACGGTAATAAAAAAAAAAGCGATCTTATGCCTCATGAATCGACATTGCAAAATTTTAATGAAATCAATCCAAAATCGATTAAATCGTTTTTTTTTACCCAGCCCTAGTGACTACTGTTAACCATTACATAAATACTATGTGCTGAAATGGAGTACGATCGTGAAATATATTGAGTCTACGATACAAAAAGCTCAGGGACAGATCACGTATCACCTACACTCTGCCAGCCTGACTGTTGGCGCTGATAATCTCCGGACGGATCTGAACTCTGAGAGGGAGACGTTGACCTCGGCTGGATGAAAGTGGTACATTCATACATCTAGGTTCTGCGTTCTACACCAGGCTTCAGGTAAACCCACCCTGTTTCTTCAGCATCTGATAGGCGTCTGCTATCTTTGTCTCCTCGGGAAGGCCCAGGGTCCAGCTGAACATCACCTCCAGAACCTTCTTCTTCACAGGTTCCGGGGCTCTGGAACCCAAGTACTGCACCGCAGGGATTCAAAAGGGTTGCGTCACAGAGTCACACTTCTCTGCACATTAGCCGTTTTCACAGTTGTCAGCTTGCTTGCAAAAGAGGAAGCCATGATCTAAGCATTACCTTGGGTGAGACCACTTTGATGAGCTCATTCAGGAAGCGAAACTTTGCCACTTCGGTGTGAAACCGTTTTCCGCAGTTCTTCATGCACGTCTCGAGAAGCTGGGGGGAAGCAATGCACACACTCGACAAAACGATACCATACCCCATACTCCATTCATTTGGACTGGAACACCACTCAAGACACCCTCAAACGTACTGCTTCTGTATAACAGTCTGCGTTCAAGCAGAAGCTTTACAATATATTAGTAGACCCCTCCTGCTCTTGTTGATCTCCAGTTTCTCACTTGCATTGCCCCTTCACACACAATATAACATGTCACTTAATTTATTTTGTTCCACCCATTCACACGCATCTGCTCACAAACGCACATCCCGATCATTTGTGTATTTGTAATTTGTTATCTGTACTCCTGTTTGGGCCTCTTTGACCAGATCAGTATAGAGAATAAGAAACTGTTCTTAATTGTTTTTTATCTGGAAATACAAAGGTTACCACATACAAGACTTGTTCATGGAGGTCCTATGAGAAAGCCATAGCAATAAGGCCAAAGACGGCAGAAATATACATTTTTAAAGTGAAATATATGCATGTCTCCGATGCCTAAACAGGCATAACGTGGGGTCAAAACAACGTAGCCTGGGCTCATGGGAATATGGCTACTAAGAGTAGATTCCATAGTACCATTGTCTTATCATTAATACAATCATATTGTTATCATCAGATCGATTTGCAGAAACATACAGACATAACATCCATACGGAGCTCATTTGCAGGGTCATGTGATGGTGAAGGCTAGTTAAAGACAGGCTTTCTCCCGTCTTTAACAAAGCGGCCCTACCGTGAGCGCCTGCAAGGCCTCCCACTCCTGGGGAGACTGGATCTTGTGTGCCAGGAGCCGGGTGGCCAGCTGGGGTCTGACGATACATTAGAACACATCATATGTTTGGCTGTTACTGATCCGGTAAACACTAGGGCGCACATACAGTATCTACCATGCACTCCAACTGAAGCAATGGCACAATACAATTAATCGTAGCAGAACACCGTAGTAGATAAGTATAGTTTGTGGATTGTTGTTTAAATCAGGGTTTGAAATGTAAATCATGATTTTAGTAATTAACCAAGACCATAGATAGGTTCATAGCCGTTATTAAATCGGTACGAGTTGAACAAGACCTACCCTTCTGTTTCGTTGTTGAGTAGGTCCCAAAACGCTTTGATACTTTCCCAGTCATTCTCTTTATTCATTGGATTCGTGGCTTTATCTAATTAAAGATAAAGACACAACGATTGGCGTCATTCTTTGGGCCATGTTTTGAATGTATGGTTGCTTTGTTGCAATGAGGATTGCTGGCCAGCATCAGTAATGTACTATGTGTTAAATTAGTCAGTTTATTTCAGTTTGAGTGTCATAAACAGCAGCACTAGCATATAATTATCACCAATCAACTTTGCGGTCAGGAGAATCAAAGCTAGCATGTCAGCGAATCCTCGATGTGTGATCGCTTGCGTTTGAGCAACGATCCCTACAGAGCTGTCTAAACAACAAGACTAACAAACCGGCGACTTATATCGAGAATGACTCCATGAAGCACACAGGGTGATGAAGGTGTAAGTCAGTCCAGGAGTAAGTTAGTCAGTCCAGTTGTAAGTCAGTCCAGGTGTAAGATAGTCAGTCCAGCTGTAAGTCAGTCCAGGTGTAAGTCACTCAGGTGTCAGTAGGTCAAGGTGTCAGTCAGTCCAGGTTTTAGTCGGCCAAGGTATCAGTCAGTCCAGGTCAGTCAGTCCAGGTGTCAGTCAGCCCAGGTGTCAGTTAGTCCAGGTGTAAATAAGTCGGTCCAGGAGTAGGTCAGTCAGTCAAGGAGTGAGTCGGTCCAGGAGTAAGTCAGTCCAGGTGTCAGTCGGTCCAGTTGTCAGTCGGTCCAGGTGTCAGTCGGTCCAGGTGTCAGTCGGTCCAGGTGTCAGATGATGTCTGTCCACTCTGGGCTTGATGTCATTTCCCCTCGACTCGTCTGTCCGCTCTCGCGAGTTTAAACATGATCTTAGCGGATATTAATAACGCTAAATAAGAGTATACAAGAATACAGCTGTACAGAACATAGCGGACAGGGTGATGGTACCGAGGTGATGGTGAACGTGGTGTGTGATGACTTACTGATAAGCGACTCCAAGCTCGCCTCATCCGGAGGCGCCGCCATGTTTCGGTGATTTCACAGTATCGCGGATCCTCTCGCGATACTTCGTCTCCTATCAGAACGTCTTTAGGCACGGGCCCCCTACTGGCCGGGACGGGCTTCTCGCGATACCTTCGTCTCCTATCAGAACGCCGTTCGGCCCTCTAGCGACCGGGACGGGAACCGCACCACATTGATTACAGCAGCAGACAGGCGGCGGCCAGGACTGCGTGACACCCCGGACAACTCAGCAGGGTCTAAACCTGAACCCGTGTTCGTGATCTTAGCGGTACATGGAGTCTTCAGGGTGTGGTTGGAAGTCCGAGAGATGATGAACCTTCTGGTAGAGGACAAGAGCGCCGAGCGGAGCAAGAGATCATGGGGAGGACGCACATGCTGCAGCACACCGCCGCCCCGCACCGTGACAATCACCGCCCTGTAATCTGCTCCCACTGGGTCCGACTGGGAAGGAAACCATCTGTCTGTGACACGGAGATGGCGAGACGTCACTAGACGCCCCGGAGAACCGCTCGTCTCCAGAAGAACCAGAACCTAGGATCTTCATCACAGGATTTACAGGATCCAAAGGATCCACATCAAGGTTCTTCTCGCTTTAAATGAAAGTTTGTTCGCTGGAAACTTAGTTAGTTAGTCGGGCTAACGGGTTGGGTTCAATAGACCTGCTTAGTTATCTGACCCCTGGCCACCAGGGTTATCAGACGTTTCGTGGTTGTACTGTCCTCTGCAGAACACTGCAGATCTGTGTCCCTGAGCTGGTCTAGCCCCCGAACCCTGCTAGCCTTTAGCATGGCTGTAGCATGGCTTTAGCATGGCTGTAGCATGCCTCCCCGGTTGCACATAAAGGTAGTATCGTTCAGGGTGTAGCCTGGTTCCTCCTGACAGGAGCGAGGACAGCAGTAGAAGTGTTTCTGTCTTCTCCCTCAAGACCGAGAGGACGTCAGACATCAGAGGAATCTGGATTACTGATCATCATTATTGATCATCCTTATTGATCATCACACAGCGATGGGTTCCCTGAAGGCTCTGCAGGAGTGGTGCCGCCTGCAGTGCGAGGAGTACAGCGACGTGGACGTGAAGAACATGTCCTCGTCCTTTCGAGATGGTCTGGCGTTCTGTGCCATCATCCACCGCTTCAGACCGGATCTCATGTGAGTAACCTTCAGACGTCTCTAACGACTCGGAAACATCTGGTCTGAATCTCTGAGCTCCTGAGTGAACGGTGCCACTTATTGTGATTGATTGACAGCTGTCTGGCAGACGTCTCATTCAGCACACAATGAATTTCGGTTTCTGAATGATCTTTTGACTTGTTGTGGTTTTTGGGACGTTGATGTAAATGGTACTAGATGGGCAGTAGGCTGCATGATTGGGATAGGATAGCAAATATATGCGTACTGGGTTGCTTACGTCCTGGTTTCAGGCTGACATCATTAGTAGTTGTATCAGGATAAAATGTATCAGTGAATGAGATTTCACACCGTTTATTATTGGTGTCCCTTCTGGAGCAGTTCTATCAGCTGATCTAGGCTGGACTCCATTATGTAATGTAATCAGTACTTAAACTCTGTTTAATCAGGGTTTAGAGTAGCCTACCCAGTCCTATGTATATAAACCTTATCATTTCTTTGTAACACACACACACACGCGCACACGCACACGCAAAATGGCCTTACATTAGTTGAGGAACAACCTATAACAAATCTCAGATGGAACACGTTGTCAGAATGAAGTTAGTGTTCAGTGTTGTTTTTGGGCTGATTTGTATTAATCTGTTTTGTCCTAACTTGTTGTGAACAACCGAGAGGATACACGATACGGAGCTACAGTAGACTTTATTCCCAGACAATCCAGCAACGCAAAGTTCAAAGTGTAAAGTACTAATGAGTCTGCCTCGACTGTGTCTCTCAGCAGGGCACCGGCCCTGTCCTCTCTCCGCTGTACACTCGCCTCTGATGCAGACCAGCAGTCTGTCAGACTAAGCTGTAGCCCGGGACCTCTCGCTGTCAGACTGCATTTAGCTCTAATGCCGCTCGAAGCCATCACAGCGACGCAAACGGAAATGTGCAGTCACTGTCCTGCATAGCGCTTCTGTGAAGAGGGCTTTCTCATAACAACTGGGCTGTGCATACATGCCTCTACTGCCCTTAGTTTCTGGCCTAGTTCAGCTCAGTATTGTTAAAGGTTTTATATTATAGAAGCCTGTCAAGATTTACATTTTTCCCCATCTGTAGACATCGGTATCATCAATTATAATCATTCGGTTTTCTCTTTTATTATTGTATTGACTTTAGCTGTTTAATCCATTTTAGTTTTGCATGGCTGTTTAATCTAAACTCAGAATTCAACTGACACATTCGACTGGCATAGTAGTGTTGAGATTAACTCAGCATAAAGTCATTCAGAACACACACACACACACACGCACACGCTATTGGCTGTTTGACTCAGTACCAACTTAACCGGAGCGGGCAGAGGCACCCTTCATCTGGGGTTCTGATGAAACTGAACACGCATGCCCACACATAAATGTATATATACACACACACACACACACGCACCCAGTTCCTCAGCAGACGCCTTTTCTAAAATAACCCTGGGTGTGAGGCCGTGAGTCACAAGGTTAGCAGTTCACATCCGTCCCGGTGTCGTGTCAGACGGTGTGTCGGCCACGGTCAGTTGAGCGGCACTCAGGATGTTTCCCAACATTAGCAAAGTCCGACGGTGTTGTTCTCCAAACCCGACCGGGTGCACAATAATTGGCCCGTCCTCCCGGCGGGTGTCCTCCCCTCCTCGCACGTCGGGCTAACCATCAGCGCCGCGATACCGCGGAGCACAGCTGAACCTCAGCTAGCCCGCGCGGCTATTCACCCCGTGAGCAACATCGAAACGTCAATTAGGGCGACGGGAAGTGTCAGCTGGAAGCAGAGCTTTCACTGTTGTCTTTGTGGAACGGACGTGACTGCGAACCACCTCGACCACGCCGGCCGCTGTGGTCGCTCTCCATATTTAGATCCGCTGCTGCAAAGTGTGTTTGCTTTCATGGGGAAGGAATGAGGAGAACAGAGGTGACTCTGTGCTGCTTGGGGCCGCAACAAGGAGCTCCTTCACAGAGCTCCTCTGTGTCCATATTTCACGTCTCCTGAAGGCCTCCCCCAGCACCGTAATCTCCCGCTGTCGTCCTGTGAACACACGCACGCACGCACTGCCGTGCCCGACGGACATTCCTCGGCACCTCCTCAGAGCTGTCTCTTTCTTCTTCCTGAGCGTTAGCAGCAGGATGTTTACGGGCGTGGGCTGTTCTTCTGCTCGCTCCTCACGAGGTGAGGTCAGGGGAGGCCGCCTTGTAATCAGGAGGCCTTCAGGGAGGTTTGTGCAAGAGTTTCCAGGTGCTCTCGGCAGCCTGTGGCGGTCGACCGAAGCCCCGAAGAGAGGGACGAGTGGGATAGGCCCTCCTCCTGGTTACATGGAGGTGTAGGCTAGCATGTTTTCAAAACGTGTGTGTGTGTGTGTGTGTGTGTGTGTGTGTGTGTGTGTGTGTGTGTGTGTGTGTGTGTGTGTGTGTGTGTGTGTGTGTGTGTGTGTGTGTGTGTGTGTGTGTGTGTGTGTGTGTGTGTGTGGCACTCTAAACCCTAATTAAACTGAGGAGTACTGATTACATTACATAATGAAGTCCAGATCATTTGATAGAACTACCCTCCAGACGGGACACCACTAATGAACGATGTGAACTCTGATTCACTGATTCTAGTATTTCGTCCTGATACAACTATAATGTTTGTGTGCATGCGCGCGTGTGTGTGTGTGTTTGTTCCTTTTCATCATAACCCTGACCATGACTCGCTCCCTCTGTCTCCGTCGTTTCAGAGACTTCTCAACGCTGTCCAAGGAGAACGTCTACGAGAACAACCGGCTGGTGAGTCAGTCAGCGGCCGCGACCAGATGAGCTCATGTTGGGGAGGGGGGGGGGCTGGCCTCAGGGCGGGGCTGGGCCGTCACGGCGGGGGTGAGATCACCGGTGGACCCCCACCGAGGGGCAGGTCTCGGTTTCTGGGGCTTGGGACGGCTTACTACAAGGCGTTTGGTTTTGGAGCCAGAGCTGTTTGGTTTTGTGTGTCATCGCGTTGACTAATGTCCTCGTGTTTCGTTGTGCTGCTGGGAGTGTGGGAACGCTACTTGTTGGAGCGCATCAAAGGCTCCCTCCCAGCTGGGAGCGGCAGTCTGGTAGTGGTTATTGAAGGAAGCGCTCTGCCGCTCTCCCACTGGGCAACTCACTCTCTACGCAATGAGCTTTTTGGCGGAGACGTAGTAAAAGGAGTCTTGGAGGTTTCAACGTAGTTTTACATTTAGGGCAATTAGCAGACGCCCCTAACCCTAGTTCAGAGCGACATACACCCATTAATGCACGTTCACACACCGACGGCGGAGTCGACCACGCAGGGCGACAGCCAGCTCGCCAGCAGCAGTCAGGGCGAGGCGTCTGGCTCAGGGACACCTCGGCTCTTGGGAGGAGCCGGGGATCGGACTAGTAACCTTCCGGTTACCAGCCAACCCGTTCCACCTCCTGAGCTACTGACCTCACGTAGATGTTCCATGGTTGCTCTGTAACTTTAAAAAGTTGCACTGCACTGCTTTGGTTCATTCTAGGCTTGAAACGGCTGCAGTTTACTGCTCATGTTTCACAGCCTGGGAAAGTTTAACAGGTACAGGAATGATCCGCAGGGGAGCTGACGGGAGCTGGAGGGAATGCAATGCAACCCCTATTTCCAGATTCATGATCTCTTTCGACGGTCTACTACTTCCGACCAAACCCCCAGACTACCGGGTGACCTTGAGAAAAACAACATGGAGGTCGTCTCCGGCCCGGTCCGAGCCCAGCCCTGGCATCACTCCGCTGCTGTTTACATTCTTCATGCATTGAACCGCTCTCGGTCTGGAGCAGTCGGCGGTTCCATTAGGGACTAGTTCCCAGCCAGAAGGAATTTTCCTGCCCGGTGCCAAGTAATTCCCTGTGGCTATATCACTAAGCCTGCTCTACTAATCTGGACTGTGACCGAGCACGCAGGCAAAGACAACAGAGAACTTACAGCCACTCAGACGATCGTGTTCACCTGCCCGCTCCAGGGTTGGTTTGTTTACTGATGTCGGTGTGTTTCAGGGGCTTCCCCTCGCTAATTGTGGATTCCTGCTGTGAGGTTATGGTAGCCAGGCCGGGGAGATGTCTGGTCTAATGTGAGGCCTTTGGGTTGAGGAAGAATGCAGGGTGCAGTTATTGTTATCATGAACAGTTACTTCACTGTGTTGGATAGACAAGAATGTTATCATGCACACGTGCACTCACTCACTCACTTATGCACGCACTCACTCACTCACTCACTCACTCACACTCACACTCACACTCACACTCACACTCACTCTCACACTCACACTCACTCTCACTCACTCTCACACTCTCTCACTCTCACTCACTCTCACACTCTCAAACATCACACTCACACAATCTCACTCACTCACCCACCATCATAGTGATATCATGACACTCACCCCGGTGATATCATGACCCCCCCCCCCCCCCAGGCCTTCGAGGTGGCCGAGGCCCAGCTGGGGATCCCTGCTCTGCTGGACCCGGAGGACATGGTCTCCATGAAGGTCCCCGACCGCCTCAGCATCATCACCTACGTCTCCCAGTACTACAACTTCTTCACCAACAAGTCCCACGGTGGGAAACGCAAACCTCCTCGCCTTATCTCAGTGTCTCACTCACTTTTAAAGGGCTCCTACTATACCCCCCGGGTGTGAGGGGGATCAGCCATTACAAGCTGTGTTTTAGTGCCGGCACAAGTGGGCGTGTCCCCCTAGATGTATGACGGATAGATCAGCAACCTTTGCTACGTTCCACTGGGTAGGCTGGTAGAACGGTCTATCAGGCATTAACCCAGGTGGACACGCCCACTTGTGATGTCACTAAGGCACGGGGTTAGTACTGCACTGGCTGATCCCACTCACCCCTGGGGGTATAAAAGAGGCCCTTTGAGTGATTGTAGCTCTATAACCCCGATGCCCCCCTACTTCCTTCAGGACTAACCGTTTCACTTTTAGTTTGTTTTGGTGACCTCCTCATGAGGTCTGATCCCCGGGTCGCTATTGGCTGACTTCCAGCAGGTGACCGTGGCTCTAACCCCTCCCCTTGTGCCTTGCAGCCAACCCCCCGTGCATGAAGCGGCCGGCGGGGTCGGGGCAGGGCGAGCCCGCCCAGAAGAGGCTCATGGCCCCCCAGGAAGACACGGCACTGGAGGCTGAGGTAAGGACGGATCCGCAACCACGACCTCACAGGGCGCGGGGGGCTGAGGGGCACACTGTGTGGACCTGAGGGCCCCCACTGTGTGGACCTGAGAGCCCCCCCTGTGGAGACCTGGGGGCACCCACTGTGTGGACCTGAGGGCCCCCACTGTGTGGACCTGAGGGCCCCCACTGTGGAGACCTTGGGGCCCCCACTGTGTGGACCTGAGGGCCCCCACTAGAGACCTGGGGGCCCCCACTGTGTGGACCTGGGGGCTCCCACTGTGTGGACCTGAGGGCCCCCACTGTAGAGACCTGGGGGCCCCCACTGTGTGGAACTGAGGGCCCCACTGTGGAGACCTGAGGGTCCCCACTGTAGACCTGAGGGCCCCCACTGTGTAGACCTGAGGGCCCCCACTGTGTAGACCTGGGGGCCCCCACTGTGCGTGGAGACGCATTGATATCTGGTATCTGAAAGCTGTGGTGGCAGCTTTTAGATTATAACATTTGAATATCCATAAAGGAGAAATTGATTGGTAAATGGACTGAATTTATACCGCGCTTTTCTAACCAGTGGCCTCTCAAAGCGCTTTACGATATCGCCTAACATTCACCCATTCATTCAAACGTTCACTCACTGACCTGCAACCCTGCCAGGCGACAGCCAGCTGGTCAGGAGCAGTCAGGGTGAGGCGTCTCGCTCAGGCACACCTCCACACTCAGCTAGGAGGAGCCGGGGATCGAACCAGCGACCTTCAGGTTACCAGGGCAGGGCAGGTCGGTTACCAGCCGACCTGCCCTACCTCCTGAGCCACATGCCGCCCTTCTATATGCTTATTAACGATAAATAACTGGCTTAAATCTAGGCCAGGGGTTTGAGTGAATGATGGGTATAGTGTAAGCTGACTAACAAACACATAAGGTCTGATCGGTCGATCAGCAATCTCCCTGACGCACTCTCTGTCAGAGTTCAATAGAGAACAACTTTAGTGCAATGTCATCCTATTGTGACTTCCTTATTTTAGGGATCACTGGTTCTCTCACCTAACCCTGTTCACACAACTCGCACTGTTCCTGTTCTGCTGATATGATCATAATCCTGATCCTGATCATCACCTTCAATTCAAAGAAATATCAGAATATTCTAAATCAGTTTGGACACAGAGATATTCTGCTGTGGAAACTCATTCCTGATGGTGCATGTTTGTTTTCAATCAGTGAATTTCAACAGCAGCCGAAACATTGTTGATTTGAAAACCTTAACAAATCCCTTGACAATTTATTACTGCTGGCCGAGTTTGTTTCTGGTCCCCCTCACAGATACTTTACAGGTGACTGGTCGAAAACAATATATGGACAGTGAAAGATCCTGTTTGTCCACTTTTGTGCTCGTCTGTCATCAGACCTCAGATATTAATCTGAAGCCTGAATCGTGAGACTATGTTAAAGTCGAACCTGAAGTCACTTGCCATTCTCCACCGCTCTCCGCAGCATTCCACTAAGTTAAAAACAAAGAGTGATGTGATTGCAACGGCAGAATTGAGTCATGGCGCACTTCTTGTGTTTAAAGCGAAACTGGAATAGTTGCCGCAATGTCGATCTGCTTGCTTGTGACATATTGTAACGTGTGATAGTCGTGTCTTTTGATTCCGGCACAGATATATCCGTTTACAACATCTTTTGTATTTTTCCTCACTTTAATTCGGCGTATTCTTTATGCTCACTCTGGCATGTCCTTGTTTGACCCAGGACGTGAAGCGGGGGTCATGGCAGCCTCACGTGGTTTCAGGTCTTGACCAGCATGAGCTGGGAAAAATGATGACGCCACAGGTCAATGGAGATAGCCTTCTGTATCCTCTCTCTACTTCTTCTGTTTTCCGCATGCCTCTTCATCCTCCTCTTCTCCGTTCATCTTTCTTCCATACTCTGGCTTCCTCTTCCTCCTCTTCCTCCTGCGCCCCATTTTCAGATGGAGATCCACTCCTCCTTCCCCTCTTCCTCCTGCTCTTCATCCTCCTCTTCACCTCTCGTGCCCCCCCCGTGCTGCGGCCCCCCGCCCAGGCACTAGCCTGGGGGAGGGGGGGGGCTAGGCTATGAGGATAGTCTTTTATTTTATTAAGTTATTTTACCCATCTCCTTTTTTGTACAAAATGAAAAACCGTTTCTTACCGTCCAATCACTGTGTGCACATTTGGGATTTGTTTTGCTTTTTTAAACACATTTATTTTGTGCATTGCCTAAATGACAATCAAACGTGAGTGCCCTTAAAACCGTCTGGGTTACTGAGATTAGAACGTCTCCCAAAAGCCCATGTACCTTTTTTTTCTGGTTTCAAATGTTCCGGCCAAAACCGGAAAAATACTAGGAAAACAAATAGACCAAAGTGGGTTGGACCACGCAGCCGCCCAATCGATACGGGCCTAGCCCAACAACTAGCCAATCAGAATCAAGAATCCTCGAATCCTGACTCCGTGTTTGATCTCCACCCCTCCACCCCTCCTCACCCCCACCTCTCCATATCCTCCCTCCCCCCCCCACACCGTGCCCCCCCCCCCCCCCCCACCGCTCTGCGTGGCCCCAGCCTGCCCAGACCGGTTTGGACGCCCCGAGGCTGAAGAGCAGCACTCTGAGCAGCGCCTGCACCGCCTGCCTGAAGCACGTCCACCTGGTGCAGAGGTTCATGGTGGACGGGAAGCTCTACCACCGCAACTGCTTCAGGTGAGGACCCACTCATCTTACACCTTATTGGACGACAATAAATACACACGAGTACAGTTCTTAGGCCTGGCTCCTCAACAGCCACATCGCGGCAACAATGCAAGATAAATCAAATAAAGATAAGTGAAATAAAAAATGAGTAAAAGTAAGTTGCAGCATCAGTAGATCGCAATGATAAATGATAATAATAGGAATACAATTAAATGAAAAACGTTGTAATAATAAGTAATGAGGTGTAGTGAATTGTTAAGTGTCTGTGTAACCAGATTCACACATATTTCACCTTATCGCATTTGAAGATGGGTTGATTTGTGAGTAAGAATGACTTATCTTTTGGACGCTTCGGCCAGCGAAATATTTGATTTAATTTTAGAGCGTGGCCATGGGAAAGTACAGGCGGTTAAGTTACCAAGAATACATTCAGTGAGACAAAGGAGAGTTTAGGCTTGGTCACGGCTGGAGTCAGTTCCGGCGGGAGAGGCCAAGTTTCCCTGCAATACACTCTGGGGGAAGTGGTTATCTCTGAAAGGCTGCAACACAGTTAAAGGAATCTACACAGCAAAGAGGTCTGTCGACTAGCCTCGATATCAGACTCCATGGCAACAGTGGCAATGCAAACCATCTCAACCGCTCTCAGTTGGAGAGAGGGAGGCATGTATCTCTAGGTTGGGAGGGAGGGAGAATGTATACAGTTATTTTTAAAATGATGAGTTATTAGCTAGGTATTGTGGGCTCATGGTTTTGTTCAGGTGGGATATGCATGTATACATGTGTTGTGTAGTGTGTATGTATGCTGGCTGCTGGAACACCTACATTTCTCTGCTGAGATGAATAAAGTATATCTTATCTTATCTTGTGATTCTATTTCTAAAACAGTTAGTTTTGGGTTTTCTTGTGAATGGATTCATAACGTAAACCGTAGCTTCCTAACATAAATCTAAAGTGTAGGCAATTTTCCCTGATGGAACAAAACAAATGAACGCGACGCAATTCTAATCCACTTGAATCGGGACTCGTTCTCCGGGTCCTGAACCGGTTCCATGTTAATGAGTGTTTTACTAGTTCTTCTGGTTCCTCTGGTTCCGCTCAGGTGCATCGAGTGCAGCAGCACTTTGCTCCCCGGCTCCTACAAGATGGGCAAGGAGTCCGGCTCTCTGATCTGCACGCACCACTTCAACCGGCCTGCCTTAGCCAATCAGAACGGACGGCCGGACCTGAGCCAGCGGCCCGCCGAAGCTCGCTCCGCCCGGATTGGTCGATCCCCGTCACGCCAAGAAGACCCGCCTCCCGAGAGCGAGCGGGAAATGGCAGCCGCCCCCGCGGTCACCTCGCCCGCGGTCACCTCGCCCGCGGTCACTTCGCCCGCGGTCACCTCGCCCGCGGTCGTCTCGCCCGCGGTCGCCTCGGCCGCGGTCGCCTCGGCCGCGGTCGCCGCGCCCACGGTCGCCGCACCCGCGGTCGCCTCGCCGGATCGGAACGTGTTGCCTAGCGACTGTCCGTCAGAGGTCACGCCGTCGCCCACGCCCGCGACTGCCCAATCAGACGCTCTGATCATCGAGGAGGAGGAACCGTCGGTCCCGCCCAACCCCTTCGGGGACAGCGACGATGAGGAGGAGGAAGAGGAGGCCAAGAACGAGGAGGAGAAGGAGGTGATCCAGACACCAGCCAAAGAGACGTCTAACGATGACACGCCCCCGGCCCCCGTGGGTCCCCCAGGGGGGGTCCCCCGGCCAGTGCCGGTGCCGGCGCCACGCAGGGTTCCTGAGGCCACGCCCCCCCCTCGCCCCGCCCCCAGGGCCCGCCCACAGCCCCCTCCAGAACGCCAGCAGGTCAAAGGTGTGTGACGACGTTGTGCTCTTCTCGTTTGAACTTATTGTAGGTTGTACGTCCTGGCACTTAAAAACAGTGCTTAGCATCGTGTAGCATCTTACCCTCGCTATCTCTGCTGTATACGGGGAATGGGTTAACCTAGTGATGGTTAGTGCTTGGCACTTGGTTCTATGAACATCCTTACTGTCCCCACAGAGATGTATTGTTGTTTCTCTTTCTCCTGACAAATGGACTTATTGTTAGACGCTTTGGATAGAAGCGTCGGCTAAACGCCCTCAATGTAAATGAAGAAATGGCGTTTGGTTGCTGACGGTCTGCTGTCGTTCTCTGACCGGCAGGTGAGCGTCAGAAGCCTCGGCTGCCGCCGAAGCCCCGGGGACGGTCCCACTCACCTGGCAGGTGAGCCGGCCGTCTGCAGCCCCCCTCTGGGCTCCATCATGTTCCCTCTGGGCTCCATCATGTTCCCTCATCCCTCCGTACTCACTGGACGACTCCGTCTGCACCGTGTTTACATCATGTGACCCGCACTGCATCCACCTGTGTGTGTGTGTGTGTGTGTGTGTGTGTGTGTGTGTGTGTGTGTGTGTGTGTGTGTGTGTGTGTGTGTGTGTGTGTGTGTGTGTGTGTGTGTGTGTGTGTGTGTGTGTGTGTGTGTGTGTGTGTCCTCCTCCCCGGTATGACACCCCTTCTGTGTGTTGTTGTTTGTGTGTCTTCATCTCCAGCCAATCAATTGACTCCCCTAAACCCAAAGACCCTCCCTGGCTTGCCCTGGTCCAATCAGAATCAAAGAAGAAGCCGGCCCCTCCCCCACCGCCAGCTGGCCTGGCGACGCCCCCCCGCGCGGGCTCTGTGACCTCCCTGAAGGTCGCGGGGTCGCGACCCGGCCTGCCCCCCAAGCCGGCCCCCGCCAACCCCTTCGACGCCGACGAGGATGAGGAAGGCGGCGTCGCCGAGGAGGAGGAAGAGGCCGTTGCCGTGCCGACGGTGGCGGCGGCCGTCCACCCATGGTACAGCATCACCCAGGCAACGGAGGCGGAGGCTGCGGACACGCCCTCCGGTGGGGGGGCCACCTCGCGCTCCTCCAGCCCCGGGGGGGGCGTGGCCAGGAAGAGGGCCGCCCCCAGGGCTCCAAGGCCCCCGTCGGCCCCCGAGGCCCCGTCGGCCATCCCAGGTGGGTGGGGCCGTCTCCATGGGGACAAGGGGATGGGCAGCGGACATGTTGTGTTTTAAGTGAACCATTCATTAACTCCTCCCCCTTTCGTCTCCCTGCCTTCCCTCTGACTCCGCCCCCTTCACCCTCACCCTGACCTTCAGCCCCCCCTGACTCCCAGCCTTCCTCTTGCTCCCCCTCCCCAGCACTGAGCGCAGAGAGCCTCTCCTCCGGCTCAGACCACGGCCCCTCCCCCAGGGGCCACTCCCCCCGGGGACCCTCCCCCAGCCGGGGCCCCTCCCCCCGGGGACCCTCCCCCAGCCGAGGCCCCTCCCCCCGGGGACCCTCCCCCAGCCGGGGCCCCCACCTGGAGCTCCCCTTCACCAAGAGTGCCTCGGAGCCCTCCATCAGCTCCCCCCCCGCCTCCCCGTCCTCCTGCTCCGACGAGCCCCGCCTCTCTCTAGGCTCCTCCCCTGCCGACGTGCCGACCAATACCAGCTCGGCGCCGGCCACCCCTCAGACCAATCGGAGCGAGGCGGCGAGGAGCCCCAGGCATCCGCCGCCGCCGCGCCCCCCGACGGCGACCCCGAGCCCCCTGGCCTCGGAGACCCCCGCCGGCAACAGCAAGGTGAGGGCGGCGCCCAGCGTGTGTTAGGGGGCGGGCCGACCGTGAAGGGCGGGGCCCATCGTGTGTTAGGGGGCGGGCCGACCGTGAAGGGCGGGGCCCATCGTGTGTTAGGGGGCGGGGCCGACCGTTAAGGGCGGGGCCCAGCATGTATTAGGGGGCGGGGCTGACCGTGAAGGGCGGGGCCCAGCGTGTGTTAGGGGGCGGGGCGGACCGTGAAGGGCGGGCCCATCGTGTGTTAGGGGGTGGGGCTGACCGTGAAGGGCGGGGCCCATCGTGTGTTAGGGGGCGGGGCCGACCGTGAAGGGCGGGGCCCAGCGTGTGTTAGGGGGCGGGGCTGACGTGAAGGTAGAACATACAGAATAATGAATTAAAAGGGAGAAGTGTGTAGTGGAAATGTCGACTGTTGCTAATTCAGTAACAACACAAACAAGCACGAACACGAACAGAGCAACGTGTGGACAATGATAGCATACTGCCTCACATTCACCCATTCACGCACACATTCCCACCCCGACGGTGGAGTCAGCCCCGCAGGGCGACAGCCAGCTGGTCAGGAGCAGTCAGGGTGAGGCGTCTCGCTCAGGGACACCTCTGCACTCAGCTAGGAGCAGCCGGGGATCGAACCAGCAACCTACTGGTCACCAGACGACCCGCTCTGCCTCCTGAGCCACACGCCGTCTGTGTGATGGGGCGGGTCGGACGGTCGTCCGCACTCCACACTCACTGACGCTAGCACCGTGTTCCCCGCAGCGACCGTTTAAGGAGAACCCGTTCAACAGGAAGGCCTCTCCGTCTGACGGCGCCACGAAGACCAGACCCCCGCGAGGCCCCCGGCCTGCCAGACCGCCCGCCCCGGGACACGGCTTCCCCCTCATCAAACGCAAGGTAGGCTGGACGCGGACGCCGTGAGGAACCACATCACCGCCGATACCGATAGTCGATACTAAAAAATAGTATCGGAACATCTCTAGTTAGGACCACACAATAAAACGTACCGGTCTGACAGAGCCTCACGTATAGACAGACTGCTGGTACCACGTTTTCTGTAGGGCAATAATTGATTTTCGTGTTTTCCACCGGTCAAAGACTTGGTGATTTGTCCTCGCTGGAAGTTAGTGAGCTTCGACTCTTCCATCATCACTGAAAGCAGAAGGGAGACGTCAAATGCAACCACGATCGGGGCCTCAATAGAACTGACAAATCAACATCACAAAACAATACATTTACATTTGGGGCATTTAGTCGACGCTTTTATCCGAAGCATCTTACAATAAGTCGGTTTGTCAGAAGAAAGAGAAACAACAATATATCTCTGTCGGTACAGTAAGGATGTTCATAGAACCAAGTGCCAAGCACTAACCATCACTAGGTTAACCCATTCCCCGTATGCAACACAGACAGCTAGGATAAGACACTACACAAGGCTAATTTCTGTTTTTAAGTGCCAGGACGTGCAACGTTCAATCAGTGCGTAAGAGGGAGGTTTGGCGGTGGGGGTTAAGGGGGGAGGCTTTGCAGAGTCTAGGTGAGCTCTTGAGTCTCTTGCGGAACACGTTTGCTCACTCTTAGCGATGGGGGTACCAGGTGTCCAGCTGAAGTAGTTGAGCGGAGCGCTCAAGCCGGGGAATGTGACCTGACCGACGCACACTCTGCGCCTTGACTTGGGTCGAACAGCCACTGGAGCATGTTGTGTGTTCATGGAGCGGCAGCAACATGAGTCTCTATCGGCCTTCTGCTCTGACAAGGGAGTGGATCTAGCAGACTGGGCCCTCGATGTAGACGAATGATGATGTCGAACAGAATTAGATGAGCTGTCTGCAGCCCGGCGCCCCAGTCACTTCATAACGGACGTCGACTGGGTATTGATAAAGATTCAGAGCTGGCGGTTTGGTGATGCATCATGTTTAGAGCAGGCAGCGCTTTGGATCAGGAACAAGATGAGAAACGATAACGATCTATAACCACAGACTGGACTCGTCTGGATAAGTGAACGGGCTAAACTACTCAGTACTAGGATTAGTCGTATAAAGAAACCCTGCATGTTACAACACATGGAGTTAACTCATGTAGCACATGTTGGATAAGCTGCTGATTCATAGCTGTGTGTGTGTGTGTGTGTGTGTGTGTGTGTGTGTGTGTGTGTGTGTGTGTGTGTGTGTGTGTGTGTGTGTGTGTGTGTGTGTGTGTGTGTGTGTGTGTGTGTGTGTGTGGTGCCCAGGTCCAGTCCGACCAGTACATCCCAGTGGAGGACATCCACGATGAGATGAGAGGGCTGGAGCGGCAGCTGGATCAACTGGAGCAGAGAGGGGTGGAGCTGGAGACCAAGCTCAGAGACAGCCCCAGCGGTACGCACACGTGGTGGAACCTTACCAGTACAGAGGGGCCCAGAACCAGTACAGAGGGTCCCAGAACCAGTACAGAGGGTCCCAGAACCAGTACAGAGGGTCCCAGAACCAGTACAGAGGGTCCCAGAACCAGTACAGATGGTTCCATAACCAGTTCAGAGGGTCCCATAACAGTTACCAGTACAGAGGGTCCCATAACAGTTACCAGTACAGATGGTCCCATAACAGTTACCAGTACAGATGGTCCCATAACAGTTACCAGTACAGATGGTCCCATAACAGTTACCAGTACAGATGGTCCCATAACAGTTACCAGTACAGATGGTCCCATAACAGTTACCAGTACAGATGGTTCCATACCACTTTTTTTTGCCCTTTCCGATTCCCTTCTCTTACGATGTGACCGCAATGTATTTTCGTGTAGCTTCTTTCAGAACTAGATCATTTACATTTATAATTACAATAATACATTTGTATTATTGTGTATATTGAATTTTTTTGTCAAGTTGTCATGTTTTTTTCCGACTCGGTTCCTCGAACACGCGCAGGTCGGAGATGAGACGTTTCCCGTTCCGACTTTCCACCTCCGCCCGTTAACGAACGCAGCATCACGCCGTCGTGTTAGTGACGCTCTCTGCCTGGGTGGTAAAAGGGCTCGCCATGTGATGGTATCTGATCGGGGCATGGACTTGGGTACTCACCGATACCCTCATTTATGGCAGCGTCAGAGGAATTTCCGATACTGGTACCAGTCTCTCTAGTTCCTAGAGAGCCACGCTGCAGCCGTGCAGAGGCAGTGAGACGGTGAAGTCGGACTCCAGAGGAAGGATGACCAGACAATACAAAAACTCCATGCAATCAGATAGAATCACATCAATAGAATCACAGCAATCGGATAGAATATGAAACGATACATGAGGGCAGAAACCAAAATGAAATGGCTGCAGCTTTAAGAATGAAACCTCCAAGTGGGTCGTAGTGATGAGGCTGTAACAGTGGTGTTGAAGTGAGAGGAGGGGGCTTTGAGGTGAACTGATCTCATGTTCTGTGACGGTAGAGAGGCCTAGTAGAAGGGCTACAGTCTCGCTGCATGGGAGAGGAAGCTGGTTTTTGAATCCGGTCACTAGAGTTGGTTTGATTGGAGAGAGCTTGGTGTTATCTCTTGGTTTCAATGGGGGACCTGCTAGGCTAACCCCCCCCCCAAACACTCACTGGGAGGTCTACTGGTCTGGGGGCTAGGGTAACTTCCCCCCCACTGGGAGGTCCACTGGTCCGGGGGGCCAGGGTAACTCATCCCGCCCCCCCCACTGGGAGGTCTACTGGTCCGGGGGGCTAGGGTAACTCACCTGGCCCCCCACTGGTGGAGGTCTACTGGTCCGGGGGGCTAGGGTAACTCACCTGGCCCCCCCACTGGGGGGTCCACTGGTCTGGGGGCCAGGGTAACTCATCCGCCCCCCCCACTGGGGGGTCTACTGGTCCGGGGGGCCAGGGTAACTCATCCGCCCCCCCACTGGGGGGTCTGGGGGCTAGGGTAACTCATCCCGCCCCCCCCACTGGGGGCTCTACTGGTCCGGGGGGCCAGGGTAACTCATCCGCCCCCCCACTGGGGGGTCTACTGGTCTGGGGGCTAGGGTAACTCATCCCGCCCCCCCCACTGGGAGGCCTACTGGTCCGGGGGGCCAGGGTAACTCATCGCGCCCCTCTGTGTTCCAGACGAGGAGGAGGAGCGCCTCCTGGTGGAGTGGTTCACCCTGATCCACGACAAACACCTGCTGGTGCGGCGCGAGGCTGAGCTGGTCTACACGTACGTCTGCCCCAGACACCGCCTGCCTGCGCACACACATCTTACAGCTTAGATGTACAGGGCAGTTCTAAGGCCTCAGACACATGTAACACAGTAAAGTCCAAATGGTAATCAAAGTCATAGTTAGAAAAGGGAAAGTGTAATAGTTGCTACACACCAATGAATGAATTTCTACATCTTCTCTTTCCCAGTGATAGATATTGCTTTATCAACATATTATCAACAACAGACTTCAACTTCAATAATAATAAAATGAATTTAGCTCAGAGGGAGTACAGAACAGTTTCCCCCTCAAGTGTCCGGCATTTCCTGGATCGTGTGTGTGTGTGTGTGTGTGTGTGTGTGTGTGTGTGTGTGTGTGTGTGTGTGTGTGTGTGTGTGTGTGTGTGTGTGTGTATATTGCAGACATAAAAAGTGTGACAATAACCGAGGAGAGGAGACCGTTTTAAAGGTGTGTTCGGAGGTGTTTAGCAGCTGACTGGTGATGTTCTACCTTGTGGCCCCAGGTCGAAGCAGCAGAACCTGGAGGAGAGGCAGGCCGACGTGGAGTACGAGCTCCGCTGTCTCCTCAACAAACCCGGTAGGTCTCCCACAGCTCGCCCACAGACCCCGCAGAGGTCCGGCATTACGACTGAACATAGTGCCGCTCTTTTCGTGGGGGCGGCATGTGACTAAGGAGGTGGAGCGGGTCGGCTGGTAACCGGAAGGTTGCTGGTTCGATGCCCGGCTCCTCCTAGCGGAGTGTCGAGGTGTCCCTGAGCGAGACGCCTCACCCTGACTGACTCGTGTGGCTGACACCGCCGTTGGTGTGTGAACGTGTTTGAATTAATGAATTATTCTTCTTTTAAATTTATAACATAAATTGTCAATTTAAGAATAGTATGTGTAAGTCTGTGGACAAAAGGCCTTAACGTTGAGACTGCTGAAATCCCTTAATGGCATCCCAACATGGCAACCCAACCTGGCAACTTCTGCCCCCCCCCACCTCAGAGAAAGACTGGAGTGAGGCGGACCGCACCCGGGAGCAGGAGCTCATGGCCGACCTGGTCACCGTCATCGAGCAGAGGAACCAGATCATCAACAACATGGACCAGGACCGACAGAGGTGAGTCCATATGGCGCCCATAGCCCTCCTCACCCCCCCCCCTCTGAAGGAGGGATCCCCCACTCTGAAGGAGGGATCCCCCACTCTGAAGGAGGGATCCCCCTACTCTGAAGGAGGGATCCCCCTACTCTGAAGGAGGGACACCCCACTCTGAAGGAGGGACCCCCCACTCTGAAGGAGGGACCCCCCACTCTGAAGGAGGGATCCCCCCTCTGAAGGAGGGATCCCCCACTCTGAAGGAGGGATCCCCCCACTCTGAAGGAGGGATCCCCCATTCAGCGTTCCTTCTCTAGATTTCTCCCTAGCAAATTAAGGGAGTTTTTCCTGGCCCTCTTGGGCGCTAGGGTCAGGGGGTACCCATACATCTATGGCCTGTTAAGCCCTTTGAGAATGTAGCTGATTATTACATTTATTGTAACTGAACCTTAGCCGTCCTTCCCATAGTCCTTCACACATGTTGTTACGCTAACCATCACATCCTCTGCTGCAGGGACGAAGAGGAGGATAAGCTGATGGCGGACATGCTGAAGAAGAAAGGTGAGATGCTGACTCTGCTATCCCCCTCCAACCACCCCCCCCCCCCATCTGATAAATATGCAAACATGAGTGAGCCTCCTCTTGTCTCTCCAGCCCTGCTTCGTGCTCTTGTCTCTCCAGCCCTGCTTCATGCTCCTCTTGTCTCTCCAGCCCTGCTTCATGCTCCTCTTGTCTCTCCAGCCCTGCTTCATGCTCCTCTTGTCTCTCCTCAGACTTCCACAAGGAGCCCGACGGCGAGGAGAAGAACAAGGAGAAGAAGAAGAAGAAGAAAGCGGCCAAGTTCAAGCCCATGAAGGTGTTGAAGCGCCTGAGCCACAAGGGGGACCCCAGCCAAACCCCCAGCCCCCGCAAAGACAAGAGCTGAACCCCAGGGCGTCCCAGGCCGTCCAAGGGCGTCCAAGGGGGGGGGGGACTGGACCTCTCCTGTACAGTGCTAGCTAGACCCCCACCCGATGAGTTAAGGCAAACCCCACCCGATGAGTTAAGGTGAACCCCACCAGATGAGTTGAGGTGAACCCCACCAGATGAGTTGAGGTGAACCCCACCAGATGAGTTGAGGTGAACCCCACCCGATGAGTTAAGGTGAACCCCACCCGATGAGTTAAGGTGAACCCCACCAGATGAGTTAAGGTGAACCCCACCAGATGAGTTGAGGTGAACCCCACCAGATGAGTTGAGGTGAACTCCCCCAGATGAGTTAAGGTGCGTCCGAGGTGTAAAGCAGCCCAAACCTCGGTTCACCTTCTACCAGCTGGTTGGCTAAAAGAAAACATCATTTTTTGTGATTTTAATATATTTTCGATTGCTTTGTGTATTTTTTTTCAAAAGCTGTCTTAACAGCTGCAGCGTTTAAATATCGTCTGATATTTCTTTAACCGACTTTTAGATTTCATCGTAGGCTTGATTGCACAGTCTAACCCGTTCTCCTAATGCCTACCTTTTAACGATGCAACGAGTGAACACAAAACAAGAAGCAGAACACGGAAAGAATTCAACGTCATTTTAATCCCGAGAGACTCCCTCGAATGAACGGTTCCCCGATACGAGAGGAGGACGATTCCTTCGGTTTAGTAACATGTGGTACGAGAACGGTTACAAATTGTCCCGTGGTCTGAGAATGTACCAGCTCCCGTTGTGTCTGATGGTTTAGCGATGGAAGTGCTACTTGCTGCTAGGCTACTCTGTGTGTGTTGCAGTGCCCCTGTTTCTTTTTGCTGTGTTCTGTGGCATTGAAAGGCTGACGTTTATACGTGCTTTGACAAGATGTCCAATGATGACGGTGTGCATAAGGCTTGTAAAAAGAGTATTTTAATCAGTATTTTAATTAATTTTCTATTTTGGTGTGTGACTAGAGTGTTCATAAACTATTTTGAATGTAAAAAAAAAAAGACTAATCTGCAAATACCGTTTGATTTTATGTAGGGAAAGACTAAAAGACTTTAGGATTCAATGTTTAAGCTGCGACGAGGAGTGTCAGAATAGCCTCCCTGAATATGCAACTGTTTTAATTTATATTTTTACAACCTCGATGTGTTCTGCATCTGTTTGCAAACTGTTGCCTTAAAGCGTGTAAAACTGACCTCAGTGTTGACACTGTTAATTTTAATGACCGCAAGGTGCCATCTTATTTAAGTGTTCCTGTGTGTTGAAAGATGATTGATACTTTGTCTCTTCTTGTACATTTATCTAGCGCTTCTGTTTCTACGTCTATGAATTTGCCCTTCATCTTAAATGAATAATGCTCCATGCTCTGGTGTCTCTGGTCTCTACATACGTTTGTCTCTGGTCTCTCCATGCATAGCTGTTGAACAAAAGCCATCAAATTCTTTATTTGACAATCTCTCCATCTCCGTATGGTAGCCATATTTGACCCTAGCGCTGTGCAGGGAGATGCGTCTTGTCAGTGTCACACGGAAGCAAAGATATGTGGTCTGGGCGGCTGTGCGCAGCCTGTAGTCCGAGAGGACTCCGTACGTCTACTGGTGAAGGAGGCAGGGCAGCAACACGAGTCATGTGTCAATGGGTTGGGTCAACGTTTGCTTCATAGTCCTAGCATTTCTCCCAGTTTGGTCTTTACTTCTCCCAGTGCATCCAGTTCTCTGAACCGTTCAGGTCTGACTCATCCTTGCGAACAATAAGTGTCTCAGAGACGTGTTTAACTAGATGTTGTTCCTGGTTTGCTGCCTCTTCCATCTCCTCTTCGTCCTTTAATCCGATCTTCTAGGAGGTCATGTCTCTCAACGCAGCGCTGCGGGTCTTATCCATCAGCTCCAGCTCTCGGATCTTCTACAAATGAGCAGGAGACGTAAATAAATCCTTGCATTTCATTGGTCAAGGAAGATGCATTTGATATAATGTGCCTATTACAATTTAAATGATGGGTAAAGAAGCAGGGCCTGTTATGTATGTATGTATGTATGTATGTAGAGAGCGCTTGGGCTGAGCTGACTGCAGACATGTTATGTCATTGAACACTCAAAGAGTTACCTGTGCGATCTCTGTATTGATCAGGTTGCGATAGAGCTTCTCCTGGCCGAGAGCTGTCATATCGGCCAGGAACTGCCTCCGTTCTTCAATCTCATCCACAACTACAGAAGATGGGGCTAAATTTAGGCACACTTACACTTATTATTCATTTGTGGACGGCTGGCAATAAATATAACCTTAGATCAAAAGATGATGTCAGATTAGGTTATGTATTTAACGTATGTTATCATAGCATTGATATACTGTGCTGTTGCTTGGAGCTTGAGTCGAATGTTCACATGGTTCAGATTAACGTTCTTAACCAAGCCTTCACTGGGTCAAGGGTTGTTGTAAAGGACCAGGTGTGAAGGCGAGAAGAAAACACAGTTATCCACTCTAATCAACCAGTAGCAGGCTAGAGGCGTACCTTCCTGGAATCCGTCTTTCTCCATGGTCTCTGGGCTCTGAGCTTCACTGCGGGAGGGTTTGGGTTTGGTTTCGTCTTTCCCTGTGGCGAGAATCGATTGCAGTCTGCTCTTCTCCTTTTCTAAATCTCCTACGAAGGATAAAGCAGTTAGGAAATAGTGTGACAATGAATCTAATGTCATACTACTCATGGATTTTTCCAAGAAATGTACTTGCATTTAATTGAAGTATATTATATATGTCAGTCATATCAGGGAGACACAGATGTTTGCATTTTTTTCAGCTTCATTAATTTGAGTCTACAACATGAATATCAATCAACTTTTAGATTTCAACTGGCTCACTGTCTCCCAGTGTGCTTCTAAGCAGTGTTGCTGTCTGTCCACTGTCTCCCACTGGCCAGGGCCTTCCTGCGGTATTGATTGTGCTTTAACGGGGAGCTGGCGTTCTTTGTTCAGCCGCTGCGATAGGCCAGTTTATCTATTTACTTTTTAACCGTTTGAGTTGAAGGTGACCTGCGAAAAGAATTTATGAGCATCGGGTGGTAGCTTACACCTGGACTCAGGTCTAAGCCACAGGCATAGACTGTAAAAAATCTAAATCTTGGTGTCTGTGCTGCTGGTCTGTTAGTTTGTTAAGTGACAAACAATATAATGCTTTTTGTGTTCTTTCTCCTGGACAACTCTTCTCGGTACAGACAAGACAATACAGTCAGTGACGGAAACCTTCAAAATAAAAGCCCTATCGTTTCGCTTCACCGTGAGCTCATCACCGCCTCCCTCTCTTTTCGTGGTGTCGTCGTCGCCGTGGTTACGTACGTGTCGGACGCGGGCGGAAGGCGTCCCGGCGGTAGCTGTCTCCGGAGCGGCAGGTCTGCTCGCTGCGTCTCCGGGACGGGACGTAGTCTCTCTGCGGGGTCCCCATGACCTTCTGCTCTGGCTGCTGGGGGCCCGGGGCCGACGACGAGGGGCCGAGAGAGGGAGGCAGGGCGGCCCCGTCTGCGGAGACCCAGAGGGGGGTTATCGGCGAGTACGCCAGTCTACGCTCCGATCCGATACCTCCACGTGACTCACTTGCTACACGGGCAGAGAACGTCACAAACACTACGGTGCTACGCTGCGTCCGTTACCGGTCGGAGGAGGAGGGTCGGAATGGGAAACGCGTCATCTCCGACATACGTGCGTTCGAGCTACCAAGTTGGAAAAACAAGGATGATCAACTACAAAAATACAATTGTATTATTAGAATTATAGGTATTTAATGTAAATGTATAAAAAAAAAAAAGAGAGTTAGTGAACCGACTATACACCGCTGTCGTCGTAAGATAACCCTTCAATAAGAACAAGTGCAGTTAGTAGTCACAACGCTAGAGGCTGTATCGGTGTACTCGGCATCAGCCGATACTCCAGTTCAGGAATCGGTAAAGGGAAGGAAAAAATAGTATCGGAACATCTCTAAATGGACTGCATTTATATAGCGCTTTTCTAACCATTGGCCACTCAAAGCGCTTTACAATATTGCCTCACATTCACCATTCACGCACACATTCACGCACACCGACGGCGGAGTCAACCATGCAAGGCGACAGCCAGCTCGTCGGGAGCTAACAGTCAGGGTTAGGTGCCTTGCTCAAGGACACATCGACACTCAGCTAGGAGGAGCCGGGGATCGAACCAACAACCTTCAGGTTACCAGCCAACCCGCTCTACCTCCTGAGCTACTGCCGCCCGAGTCTCTAGTGAGGACCAATCTCTAGTGAGGACCACTACACAATAAAACGTACCGGTCTGACAGAGCCTCAGGTATAGACAGACTGCTGGTACCACGTTTTCTGTAGGACAATATTTGATGTTACCTGAACTCACCGGTCAAAGACTTAGTGATTTGTCTTCGCTGGAAGTTAGTGAGCTTCGACTCTTCCATCATCACTGAAAGCAGAAGGGAGACGTCAATGAAGACACAATAAAACCACGATAGGGGCCTCAATAGAACTGACAAATAAACATCACGAAACAATACATTTACAATTGGGGCATTTAGCAGACGCTTTTATCCAAAGTGATTTATCATATGTACATTTATCAGAAGAAGGAGGAACAACAATATATCTCTGTCGGTACAGTAAGGATGTTCATAGAACCAAATGCCAAGCACTTACAATCATTAGGTTAACCCATTCCACAAGTGCAGTGCGTACATTAAGTGCCAGAACGTACAACATACAATAAGTGTGAACATTAAGTGCCAGGATGTACAACATACAATAAGTACTGTAAGTACATTAAGTGCCAGACACACAAAACAATACAGACACAGATCATGAAGTACAGGTGAGAATATAACGTCCTACCCTTGAGCATCTTCTGTGTCTCCTGGCTGTATGAGGCCGGCCGTGAACAGCTCCAGAGGCCTCCAGCCTGTCTCGGTTTCTCCATCTAATGGTTAGACGAACAAGACCCAGCAACGTTTAAACATCTGCTGTCTGCAGAATCAGAAGACTCGTTGTTTTAAACCTGAATAACATACCTAAAACCTTACCGCAAGATGTATTATTTAGGCATAAGTCTTCATTGTATTGATGACTCCCGCCACCGCGGCTCTTCTGCGAGACGACATCCGGCTGCTAGGCAACCGGCTGCCATGGCAACCAGACGCGGAGGCCGTGAATACTGGACCTCCACTAGATGGAGACAGAAAGCCACCGTTTGGAAACGGGACTCAATGGCAAATTAATTTTGTGTTAGCGTCACGACCCGTCCGTAGCTTATGAAGCGAACGATATTTTTGTTTCAATCTGAATCTCTATGAGGTGTTTTGGGTTTTTCTAATTTAGCTCTAATCTTCCAGATCCTCAAAATAGCACATTTGTCAAAAAAACAACTACCCCCTGCTCTTCCGGTACCAGTACATACACTGCTGTTCGCTCAACCAGTTACAGTCAGAGCAGGTGTTCAGCACTGACGTATCCCTTGTGCACTGATTTGTCAATGCCCCCCAGGTGTGCAGCCTCATCCGACCCCAGAGTCCAATCAGTCTGACTCGGGCCAGGTGAGGCTGCTGAAACCAGCCATCGACCAAAAACAGGTATTTTAAACCAGCCATCAACTACACACTCTCCACACATCTTAAACCAGCCATCAACCACACACACTCCACACATCTTAAACCAGCTAGCAACCACACAGTCCACATACAGCTATGGGTTTACCTATGTGTTTGTGGTTGATGACTGGTTTAAGATGCCTGTGTGTGTGTGTGTGTGTGTGTGTGTGTGCGTGCGCGTGCATGTGTGTGGTTGACGTCTGGTGTAAGCAGCCTCACTAGCCTGCTATACTCCATTTCACTCTGTTTCATTGACTGTACTTCAACGACTCTGTAGAAGCTTTCAGTTAAAGGATGCACGCACACAGCTATAGCACTGGTGGAAATGTCCATCTTTGAAACACCTCGGTCTTAGGACTACACAACACAATGCACCCAGCCACTGCATCGTACCTTCATGATTCTTCAAGCCCCCATATTAGGGGCCCCTTTGGGCTCCAGACACCGTGTGGGTCCCAGCAGGGCAGGGTGTTTATCAGAGAGGCTCCCCATCAGGTCGGAGCAGCAGCCTGCGACCCCTTATCTGATACAGGAGCCTGTGTGCAGGCCCTCTGGGAGCAGATAAACACAACTCTGCCATAATCACCTCCACACACAGATCTCCACAGAAATACACACTACGCATCCTACTGCGGAGCGCACAACTCGACTCATGTGGTCAAATGTGTGTGTCCCCATATACACGCGTCTCTGAGCTTATCTTAATCCAACACTAAATCGTAATGTCATGGTTTGCTACAACGTTTACTCATTCACGTTTTAGGTTTTGTTTAGGCGGGGGCGAGGCCCCACTGTTTCGCTGCCACCCGCTTGTCAACTTTTGAATGAAAAGTGTTTTTATGGCGTCACAGAATGCCACTTTTCCCCAGACACTAACAAGGGCCGTGAGGCTCAGCCACCACGAGACACTGGCTCTTCAAACAGGGTGCCATCACTTCCTGTCAGTTTAACACTAAGTCCAGATCCCGGGTAGAATCCGGGTAGAGTTTTCCCAACTTGTTATTTTCTGCTTCACAGTAGGTGTGACTTAACCATAGCCACACACACACACGCACACGCACACGCACACACACACAAATTGGTTTTGGATACCAGTTAATCTTGTGAATAAAGGCAGAACATCAGTGTGAACCATTCTCACATGCTGAATGCTAACCACACACACACACACACACACACACACACACACACACACACACACACACACACACACACACACACACACACACACACACACACAATTCTCACAAGCACACACATACAAACGTCTGCTTGCACACACCCACACTAACCACACGCACACATGCACAGAAACACGCTCCACCTTCCAACGGTCAGAAGCAACATGAAACAGAGAGATTTGAAGTGAAGCTCGCAGCTGACAGAGATAGACAAGAGAGAGAGAGGGGGAGCAAGAGGCAGAGGGGGGGCAACATGGAGACCGGGAGGCCGCTTTAGACTTTAAACTTGTTGAGTTTGACTCAATCGGTACGAGGGGATTCACTCACTGTTTCTGTTTATTCCTTTAATTCCCACGTTTATGTGATTGGTCATAAAGCTGTTGATCAGAGCAGGACTCCCTCATGGCGGTCGTGCAGGCTGTACTGCCCTCCTTCAGCTCCTTCTCTGACTGCCCCCTGCCCCAGGCCGAGATGAAGGTAGGCGACCCCAACACACTCCAACACACTGCTTCTCTCTGGGCTTAAGGAGGTGATCAGGCAGGTTTATGCGGGTCGGCAACAGCTGCATATTCTGGATTATTTTCTTTTTGTGTTTAATTTGTCGACGCTGTTCGTATGGGAATCTAAAATACATTGAATGCCTATGCTAGCTTTCATTTGTGTGAAAGTATCAGCATAGTAATCTTTCTGGATATTATTCGGCCTGTATATTCTTTATATATTTATTTTTGTATAATCTATATTCTTCTCCAGTACGATGAGTTATTGAAACTATCTCTATATTGTGTTTGAAGGATTTTATTGTTATAACGTTTTAGACAATACATTGAAAGTTGTATTACCTCATTTTATGTACCAAAATAAATATTTTGCTATATGGTATTATAATAATAACTATAATCATAAATATAATAATAATACACTTCGTTGTTGTATTTTTATATTTAGCAATGATTTTATTTAGCAAGTTTGCACAGAA
>NC_044050.1:29094158-29201658 GCF_902167405.1 Gadus morhua | reverse complement strand
GGAGGAATGAACATCTACGTTCCTCTCGTATAACAATACACACACACACACACACACACACAGACAGACAGACAGACAGACAGACAGACAGACAGACAGACAGACAGACAGACAGACAGACAGAAACACACACACGACTATGATTGTGAGTGACTGTGTGTGCGTGTACGCGTCCCTCTCTAAAGCAGAACCACGTGTCCAGAGGTAGCAGAACAGGAGCCTGTTGCTAATAGCGGAGGTATCACAAGGCCATCAGACAGCCTTGTTCAACACACACACACACACACACACACACACACACACACACACACACACACACACACACACACACACACACACACACACACACACACACACACTAACACTTGCTATGACTGACTTGCTTTGTTGACAATACAGAGAGGCCTAACTGTGATTTATTGAATGCACAGTAATGGGTGTAAGGTTGTTGTTTAGGAGGGCATTAACTAGAACTAACTTTGTTCTCGTTTGAGAAGGTCATAAAACTCATTATAGAGATTTTGCGTGTAAAAACATTCATTTGGGGTAGTTCATCCGTGTGTGGAATTAAAAGTTCCACGGCCTAACCCATCACTGCAGAGCATCTCCTCACTGCGGAGGAGGGGATATGTGTGTTCCTGTTGTGACCGACAGAAGACGTGTTGCACAACATCACACGGCGCTCCGAACCAGCATTAGATGTTCCTGAACAAGGCGCGTGATGGTTTTCTTTTGTGCTGCGGAATCAAACCAGCCGTTGCTGTATTTATTAATGGATGTGTTTATCATCTAGTAGCCAAGTGCTTTTATCTGGGGTTCATCTGAGGAGACAGATCAGAGAAGGTGTTGAGGCTTGAGGAGACACGCCCGCTGAATCACAGCAGCCCCCACTGCAGTAGGGCCGATTGAGTGTCGGACTGGAAGGTGTTAAAGGGATGCTTCACCCATTCAGAACCGGTGTTCTATCATTATAAGTATCCCTTTAACGTCTCAGTTTCAGGGGAGGTGTATGTTATTTGGATTTGGGTGGTTTCTGTTTCTGTGTTAAATGGTCTGCATTTATACAGCGCTTGCCTAACCAGTGGCCACTCAAAGCACTTTACAATGTTGCCTCACATTCACCCGTTCATTCACACATTCACACACCGACGGCGGAGTCGGACACGCAAGGCGACAGCCAGCTCGTCAGGAGCAGTCAGGTTGAGGTGCCTCGACACCTCGACACACAGTAGCCGGGGATCGAACTAGCAACCTTCCACACGCCGCCGTGTTCTCTGGCTTCCTCTCACCTCCCTCCCCTCCCATCGCCTCACGAGAGAGAGGTGGAGAATCAGATTAAGAAAATGGACGCGCTATTATTATGCAATGTTCTTCATGGAAAGAGGGGTCGAATCCAAAGGAATAGCTTTAAAGAGACTTTATTTGTATAAAGTATTTTCGGTATGGTAAACTGATGCTCTGAAGTAAAGAGAGATTGGAGATGTGCCTTAGCACGTGCGAGAGTGTTCTCCTAGCTGATCCTAGCCACAAACCCACGTATGGTAATCGCTGCCGGGAGAGTTCTAATGTTTTCGTGGCCAGGTGGGCTTCTTTATGGACTCAGCGAGGACCGGAAGACTTGGAGAGGAACCGGTGTGACGTAATCCTCGGTTTTCCTCGCCTGGTCTGTGATGCTGCCCTCTGTGGCTAAAGTATCTATTGCAGCCTTCAGTAATGTCCTGCTTTCCCTTGTGGCTATGTGTAGTATTTACGGCTTATATATTTGGTCCTACCCCCTATTGGTTAAGTGAGGGAAATACAGCTTGTGTTCCTAAAATACGTAACAATTATTATTCTAGTTGTGGACTTATTGCTCATAATAATAAGTGAGTGTGTGTTAGGCCTATACAACAAGTGAGTGTACTGACCAAGAGGTGTGGCATGGTGGGTGGACCGGTGTTTGTAGAAAGCCAAGGTCCCGGTCCTTGTGGAGGGGAAAGTAACTGTGTCGAGACACACACACACACACACACCAGCATTTATACCAATTGTGCTCTAGGGTCTATACCCGCATATTAATGGGTTGTCTGATGATTACAGTTTAATGCAATTTGCCAGCTCTCGTTTTGAAGGCTAATAACCGCGCCAATCGTTTCTGTACAGCGTGCACTTTCAACATAAAGTGTACATATTTATAATTTGAGAGGTCGCAGGCTGACGCCTAGCGGTAATTTTTGGAATATCACTTAAAATGTAAAATCGTTTAACAATCAAAAAGCTACCGTTAGGAGGCAGCATGTGACATCTCTTCTGGCTGATACTGAATCTTATGTTTATATTTATATACATATTTTAATTATTTAGTGTAGATGAAGATCGCAGTATTAGTATATCTATAACTGTATGTATGTACTCGTGTTGGCAATACAGTGCTCTGAATTGTATTCTGGGATAGACTAATATATGGACAGAAGTGAATAAGTTCTCTACTGCAATATAACAATCATACTTCGGCTTTCTAGTTTAAATGGGTTTAATTGTCTACAGGCAGACACAAGCGTCATCAAACTTTCAATGTTTGTGGGCGAGACCATGGACATAATAAAGGATGGACCACAGACTGGAAAATGGCCGCTCATTCATTCCTATACAAACTGCTCAGTGGCGCAGGTTAACCATGACCTCAGCTGAGGGGCGCCCCGCCCAATCAGCAACCCGCATCAGCATCAGCTCGAGGAAAACCTTCCACGTGTGTCAGCCATTATCTCTGCATTCGATGTTAAAGGTTGTATAGGTGATTTGCTTTTTTGGCCATTTTTGCAAAATTACTTGAAATCCTTATCATAACCCGCTTACAGCCACTGAGTTAGAAGTACTGACATGAAAATTAAACAAGTCAATCATCTGTGGAACGGGCAGGGCTCGAAAAACTCCAGCCAATCATTTCCATTGCCACCGAGTTGCATTGGACAGTAAGTACGTCAATCAAACGGTCGTACTGCACTCCCCCTCCCCCGCGCCCCGCGCGCGACCCCTTCGTGCAGTACTCGTGACCCAGAGCAAGCTCCTGTTTGTTGTTAACCTGCGGTAGCTACTGGAACTAGTTAATCCACATTTGGACCTAGCAGTAGAAGACAATTTCCATGGCAGACAAGACGCCACCATCCCCACCACCACCACCACCACCAGCAAAGAGAAGGAAAACTCCTTTTCAGAGAGTAATTGATAATAAAAACGCTGAAAGAGAAAAACTGAAATCAAGAATAATCCTAGGCGCTGCTTTCGAACGTTGGCGGCAACTGAAGGACGAGAAGGGTCTAAAAACCGATGCTTGTGTGGCGGTTGACCTAGTTTCAAAGTTTATACCGTTTATACTCGGTAATACCGGTGTGGAGACGAGTGTATTACTCGGTGTGAAAATGTCCACACCGCGGCAACCCTAGTGAAAACCAGGACTTCCAATACAATTATATGAAACAAACATACATTTTCTAAAAATAGTAATGATTTATGTGACCGTTTAATGTTTATAACATCTGGTCCAACCATTGCAGCGAGAACGTATTCTCAGCAGGGGGTGCTGGGAAAAAAAAAACTCAGCCTGCACTAGACTCGCAACTCGTTACATTGATAAAAAAAGATGTATAGCAGCGCAGCTCAATTACACCAGTGCATGCGCGGACAGTTGAAAATCGATCGTTCACATCCAGCTGCTCACAGAACAAGTTTAGCGCACCACCGCTACCCTCACACTTTTTCATATAACCTTCAGCACTAGGTCATATGAGCATTAAATAAATGCTGCGTCTCAAAATGCCTTGGACAGCAGCGAGGATGACTCGCTTTGCCACGGGCCGAAACAGTTCGGAGCGACCACAGCCAGAGCGAACACAGCGGGGCAGAGGAGTGTCAGGAATAGTCTTTGGTGTACACATCAGTACGGCCTATTTGCACTACTGTTTAGTGGCAATGCAGTGTTTTATTCGATGCCTTTTTATTTTCGTATATTATTTCAATGAATACAATTTATTTATTCATAAAAAACGGATCTGGTCTTCAAATCTTTTTTCCAAATATAGGTCGTCTTACAATGGGGTTTGTGTTTATATTCGGACCAATACGGTACAGCGGGCGCTCACATGACGTTAAGCATTTCCTGGTGCATAATGTGACGCTTCAGAACCTAAAATCCCGTTTCTCCCCGTTGACACGACAACACATAACCGGCGTTTTCAGAAATCTCCACTTTGGCCGGAGTTTTTAGAAATGATCGTTTTCTGTGATAAGACAGGGCCTCGGACAGGGGGTGTTGCAGCACCCCCAGCACTCCTACTTCCCGCGGTACTGGGTGCAACTTACAGCTGAATGTAGTGCCATGTTGTTAAACGAAAACCTACGCTAGCCTGGCTCGCTCTCGCGAATCTCTGTTCGCGCTCGTGCATGATTGCGCGTCCAGGTACTTGGAATGGGTGGAGTCAGAGTCAGCGTTGAAGGAGAGGGGGTAGGACCATTTGAGTTGTGTATTTTCAAAATCTGCTGGCGTTTCGCAAATCACCTACCCAACCTTTAAGGTAGGATGTGGCGATTAGCCTTGAAAACGAGAGCTGGTAAATCGTGGAAAATGCATTAAAATGTCAGGGGACGACTCGGTTATATGCTATAGACCCTAGTGTGTATGTGGTATAAAGGCTGGGACGAATTTCGAATTATAAATATGTTAAAATTAATGTTGAAATTACGGAGAGTCGCGATTCCCATTGAAACGGATTGCGCGGCAGTTAGCCTTGAAAACGAGTACTGGTAAATCGTGAAAAATGCGTTAAAATGTTAGAGGACGACTCGGTTATATGCTATAGACCATAGTGTGTATGTGGTATGAAGGCTGGGACGAATTTCGAATTATAAATATGTTAAAAATTAATGTTGAAATTACGGAGAGTCGCGATTCCCATTGAAACGGATTGCGCGGCGATTAGCATTCCAACCTGTCAAACCATCTGTTATCTTTCCTGTAAGCATCCATGAACATAAAAGTCACTTTAAGGGAGTAAACTGCAATGCTTGTTTAATGCAATGCTCGTTTAATGCTGTGTCGTGTCATTTGTTGTCATTGTAGATGTCTTTTGCAAATTTGCGACTGACGCCGTCGCATCAGTTGGTCCTGCAGGCCTCTGATGCGGCGGCGGCATTTACCGCCGCCAGGGCCCAGAAGCCGGAGGAGGTGGAGAAGGAGGCCCGAGCCCGCGTCGTCTCCGGGGGCGGTGACCCCGGGAACCCCATGCTGGTGCTGGGCTGCCACAGCATCCAGCTGGGGAAGTACCGGGGTCAGACCTTCAGATGGCTCCTGGAGAACGACGCGGGCTACGCCTGTCACCTGGTCGCCAGTCACCAGCGGGAGCGGGAGACGAGTGCCTCGGACAGCCCGCTCATGGCCAACAAGGACAGCCTCGCCCGCTACTCCTGCGCCCACCCCGCTTTGGCAGAGCACCTCAAGTTCCGCCGGGCGCAGGAGGAGGCCCGGGCTCGCGCCACTCTGCCCGGGCGGGGGGGCGAGGCGCTTGTTGGCATCGGGCTGTTCAAGGAGGACACCCTGAAGGACCTGTACGACTCCAAGGAGAAGGAGCGTCAGAAGTAAGCGGTGAAGGGCAGTGGACTGTTGACACGGGGCTGTGACATGTTGCTATGCGTGTCAACTCTTGGATTGTTGTCTTGCAGCTACGTCAAGTGGCTACGGCGGAAGACCCCGCAGCCTGGGAGCTCCATGGACGTCGCCATAAAGTACATTCTGGGCCGAGACAAGGAGCGGTCGGCGGAGGCGGCTGCTACACCCCCTCCGCCCGGCAGCAGCAGCACCAGCAGCGGCCCCAGCACCTCCACCAGCAAGGCCGCTGCTTCCACCGTGCTGCCGCCCCGCAAGCCGACCGCTCCCAATTTCTCGGCCCTTGTGCGCGGGCGTCCGATGGGCCCAGGGGAGCTGCAGGCCCGGATCAGGAGCCTGATGAACCCACCAGCACGGCCTGCAGCTCCAGGTAGGTAGCTCTTTCTTTCTCTTTCACACAACAGAGGTTGAGTGTATACGATTTACTAACCGTTGCCCCCCCCCCCCCCCCCCCCATAGCGGTGTCTTCTGTCAGAGACCAGCGTCCCTCGGCTCCGCCGCCCCCCACCACAGAGGTGACGGACGAGGAGCTGGTCCATTTGGTCACTGACGGAGAAATGGGTAACTGGCACCACACCGGACGCGTCGCACTGTAACATCTGCCTTGGATATCTATTCTTGAGTCAGTATGTTTGCATTAACTGCAACTTTTTCATTTGCCGGTCGCTAAAGCTGATGCTTGAAGGACAAAGGTAGGTTTATCAGGTGATGTAGCCGTCTTTGTTGGTGGTAGACGTGCCGTCCTCACTCACGTAGTGGTAATGTGGATTTGATTAAACTCCCCATGTAGCACACCTCTTAACGGTCGCCTTGTAGCACACCTCTTAACAGTCACCTTGTAGCACACCTCTTAACAGTCACCTTGTAGCACACCTCTTAACAGTCACCTTGTAGCACACCTCTTAACAGTCGCCTTGTAGCACACCTCTTAACGGTCACCTTGTAGCACACCTCTTAACGGTCGCCTTGTAGCACACCTCTTAACGGTCGCCTTGTAGCACACCTCTTAACGGTCGCCTTGTAGCACACCTCTTAACGGTAACCTTGTAGCACACCTCTTAACGGTAACCTTGTAGCACACCTCTTAACAGTCACCTTGTAGCACACCTCTTAACGGTAACCTTGTAGCACACCTCTTAACGGTCGCCTTGTAGCACACCTCTTAACGGTCACCTTGTAGCACTAAACCATTTTATCTAATCAACGGCATGCTGCACGTCATGAATGCTCAGACTCACTTAGTCTCGCTTGCCCGTGTGTTGCCCCGTCACTCTCATTGTGCTGATGACGTTTGGTTGTGCGTGACCGTGTCTGAAGCTGGCGTACAGGTCCTTCAGGCCCTCCCGCTCCCGCTGGAGACGCCTCCGTCTCCACCTCCCCCGGCACCGTCCTCCACCCCTCCCCCACCACCACCACCTCCACCACCACCACCACCACCACCACCACCTCCACCACCACCACCACCACCACAGGTTGCGGCCGCTCCACCGACGGTCGGGCTTCCAGCTCGGGCTCCGGCGCAGACCAGGGTGGAGCCTCGTGTCGTCTCCGTGGAGGAGACGCCGTGCAGGGAGGCCACCCTGGCGCCGGGGCCCGAGAAGAAGAGGAGGAAGACGACGACGGGCGACGTGGAGCAGCCGGCAACGCCCGCTCCTGCTCGGGCTGAGGTACAGACACGCCCGTCGTACTCACAGACACAAGACTCGGTGGCGACGACCGTCAGACTGCGTACGTAGCAGCGACTCGGGCTCCTCACGGTGTGTTTGTCTGTGTTGTCTTCATCCTCCTCACGGTGTGTTTGTCTGTGTTGTCTTCATCCTCCTCACGGTGTGTTTGTTTGTGTTGTCTTCGTCCTCCTCACAGACCCGGTTGGCTGAGGGCTGGCGGACAGCCCTCACCGGGGAAGAGCAGGAGCTGAACAGTAGGACCCTCTCGCTGGGGTGCGTTGGATGCTTTGGACAGTGACACGCTTGAACTACACGCTCTCGATGGTGGACATGTGACTAAAACACTGTCGCCACCCGCTCTCAGGTTCACCCGGACGCAGCGAGAGAAGGAGAGGGCTGTGTTGACTTCAGGCGTTGCAGCAGACGGAGGACGACCACCGGCGGCGGCCGCGGCGACAGCGCCGGGCCCGGCCTCAGCGGCGGCGGTGGATCGTCCGGCGGCAGCAGCGACGTCGGCGGTGCCTCAAGGCCGGGCGACGCCAGCGGCAGCGAGGGGGGCGGCGGTGGCCCCGGCAGCGGCCCCGGCTGTGGCAGCACCGGGGCCCGCTCTGCCGGCGCCCAGACGGCTACTGGCGCCTCGACAGCCCGCCCCCTCGGCTGCTTACCCGGCCTTCCTGCCGACGGCTGCTGCCGCAGCTGCAACTGGACCTTTAAGAGCAGCACAGCCTCTCCTTGTGGACCTCTTACTGCCCCGGCAGAGTGTGTGGGTGCTCCCCGTCCCCGTCCTGACGCTCCCTCGGACACTGCCGGCTCCACACGTCCTCCCTCCGCCGCTGGCCGCCGCACAGCACGCCGGCCCTGAGCTGCCTGTAGCCCTGCCCGCCGCGCAGCACGCCGGCCCTGAGCTGCCGGTAGCCCTCAAAACGGTAGAATGGAGGAGGCTGAACGCCAAGCGGCGGGCGGAGGCACAGCCGGGCACAACCTACTCCTCCCGGGCCGGCGTGCCACAGGTGCATAAGTGCAGTAAATGCGGCCAGCCGAGGCGGAGGGAGACCGGACACTCCCGCCACGGCGGAGAATACTTCTGCTCCGTCGCGGCGGGTCAGAGTGTGGAGGACTGGCTGAGGGAGAAGAAGGAGCGGGACCAGGGTGGAGCCCCGCACTGATGCGCACTCTTGCCGGGGATGGTGTTGTACATAGTTCTCTTTTGTATATAGTTGTTTTTCTGTTGTGTGTGTATATAGTTATTTTGCAGTGTTAGTGTATATAGTTGTTTGCTGTATATAGTTTTCATTTTGCAGGGTTATTGTGTATAGTTCTTTGTTTTGTTGGATAGCTTCTAAGTTAGTGCACACACTGCCATATATATATATACTGTTTATGAATGAATAAAAAAATAAGTATTCTCTTTCTACGGTACATGCTTGTCCCTTGTTTGTTTTTCTTCTTTAGCAAAAAGTCCACAATAATAATAACGGGCGATCGCGTCAAATGACGTAGGACACGAATGTTCAAGAACCTTCCTACGTCATTTGACGCGATCGCCCGTTTCCCGGCAACAGACGATCGCGTCTGTTGCTATTCGATTAAACAATTAAATACAATACAAATATAAAGTAAAAACAAGTGTTAACTAGCGAGCCGTTATCTGTATTATGTTATTTCGTCTTTTGGAACCTGCCCGGCAACAGACGATCGCGTCGTCTGTTGCCAGGCAGGTTGTCAAGATGTAAACAACTGATGACGTAGGCCGGTAAAATTTTCGCCCCCCGGTACAATTTTAACGTGACACAGCCCGCTGGGAGAACAACCATAGACATCTTATAGATGTCTATGGTTGTTCTCATCTATAAGATGTCTATGAGAACAACCATAGACATCTTATAGATGTCTATGGTTGTTCTCATCTATAAGATGTCTATGAGAACAACACCCTGGCGTGACAGAACACCCTGGCGTGACGGAAGTACTGTGGATGGCCGGAAGTTACCTCCGATTATTTTCTATAGACAAATAAACGTATTTATCGCTTGAATTAACAAAATAAATAAAAAAATATTTCGACACGTTAGTAACCATTCTTATAGCTTAGAAAAGGTTTTTTAACGTTATTTAGACAAATACCTCAGGATTATTTGCGTTATTGAACTTAGACCAAAAATATTTAAATAATAAAACAATATTATGACATGTCAGTAACCATTTTTATAGCTTAGCTTATAGCTCTGACATTCGTTACTGTCAATTTATTGCTTTCAATGATATATTTTTGTAATCCATTTGCTGCCAGTGTTATGACTTCATTGAAATGAACAAACCATTTATTATTATTGTGGACTTTTTGCTAAAGAAGAAAAACTAACAAGGGACAAGCATGTACCGTAGAAAGAATACTTATTTTTTTATTCATTCAAATACAGTATATATATATATATATATATATATATATATATATATATATATATATATATATATATATATATATATATATATATATATATATATATATATATATATATATATATATATATATATATATATATATAAATAAGGCAGTGTGTATGCACTAACTTAGAAGCTATCCAACAAAACAAAGAACTATATACACACTAACCCTGCAAAATGAAAACTATATACAGCAAACAACTATATACACTAACACAGCAAAATAACTATATACACAACAGAAAAACAACTATATACAAAAGAGAACTATGTACAACACCATCCCCGGCAAGAGTGCGCATCAGTGCGGGGCTCCACCCTGGTCCCGCTCCTCTTCTCCCTCAGCCAGTCCTCCACACTCTGACCCGCCGCGACGGAGCAGAAGTATTCTCTGCCGTGGCGGGAGTGTCCGGTCTCCCTCCGCCTCGGCTGGCCGCATTTACTGCACTTATGCACCTGTGGCACGCCGGCCCGGGAGGAGTATGTTGTGCCCGGCTGTGCCTCCGCCCGCCGCTTGGCGTTCAGCCTCCTCCGTTCTACCGTTTTGAGGGCTACCGGCAGCTCAGGGCCGGCGTGCTGTGCTGCGGGCAGGGGTACAGGCAGCTCAGGGCCGGCGTGCTGTGCGGCGGGCAGGGGTACAGGCAGCTCAGGGCCGGCGTGCTGCGCGGCGGGCAGGGCTACCGGCAGCTCAGGGCCGGCGTGCTGTGCGGCGGCCAGCGGCGGAGGGAGGACGTGTGGAGCCGGCAGTGTCCGAGGGAGCGTCAGGACGGGGACGGGGAGCACCCACACACTCTGCCGGGGCAGTAAGAGGTCCACAAGGAGAGGCTGTGCTGCTCTTAAAGGTCCAGTTGCAGCTGCGGCAGCAGCAGTCGGCAGGAAGGCCGGGTAAGCAGCCGAGGGGGCGGGCTGTCGAGGCGCCAGTAGCCGTCTGGGCGCCGGCAGAGCGGGCCCCGGTGCTGCCACAGCCGGGGCCGCTGCCGGGGCCACCGCCGCCCCCCTCGCTGCCGCTGGCGTCGCCCGGCCTTGAGGCACCGCCGACGTCGCCGTCGCTGCTGCCGCCGGACGATCCACCGCCGCTGCCGAGGCCGGGCCCGGCGCTGTCGCCGCGGCCGCCGCCGGTGGTCGTCCTCCGTCTGCTGCAACGCCTGGAGTCAACACAGCCCTCTCCTTCTCTCGCTGCGTCCGGGTGAACCTGAGAGCGGGTGGCGACAGTGTTTTAGTTACATGTCCACCATCGAGAGCATGTAGTTCAAGCGTGTCACTGTCCAAAGCATCCAACGCACCACAGCGAGAGGGTCCTACTGTTCAGCTCCTGCTCCTCCCCGGTGAGGGCTGTCCGCCAGCCCTCAGCCAACCGGGTCTGTGAGGAGGACGAAGACAACACAAACAAACACACCGTGAGGAGGACGAAGACAACACAGACAAACACACCGTGAGGAGGATGAAGACAACACAGACAAACACCCCGTGAGGAGGCCGAGCGCTGCTGCGTACGCAGTCCGACGGTCGTCTCCACCGAGTCGTGTGTCTGTGAGTACGACGGGCGCGTGTCTGTACCTCAGCCCGAGCAGGAGCGGGCGTTGCCGGCTGCTCCACGTCGCCCTTCGTCGTCGTCGTCTTCCTCCTCTTCTTCTCGGGCTCCGGCGCCAGGGTGGCCTCCCCGCATGGCGTCTCCTCCACGGAGACGCCACGAGGCTCCACCCTGGTCTGCGCCGGAGCCCGAGCAGGAAGTCCGACCGTCGGCGGAGCAGCCGCAACCTGTGGTGGTGGTGGTGGTGGTGGTGGGGGAGGGGTGGAGGACGGTGCCGGAGGAGGTGGAGACGGAGGCGTCTCCAGCGGGAGCGGGAGGGCCTGAAGGACCTGTACGCCAGCTTCAGACACGGTCACGCACAACCAAACGGCATCAGCACAATGAGAGTGACGGGGCAACACACGGGCAAGCGAGACTAAGTGAGTCTGAGCATTCATGACGTGCAGCATGCCGTTGATTAGATAAAATGGTTTAGTGCTACAAGGCGACCGTTAAGAGATGTGCTACAAGGTGACCGTTAAGAGGTGTGCTACAAGGCGACTGTTAAGGGCTCCAGAGTGCGCCTAATTTGGGCGCACATGCGCCTAGAATTCGGAGTAGTGCGACCAAATATTTTATTTGGGCGCACTGGTGCGACTTAAAATTTATCGGGTATAATTATTATTATTTATTTTTTATACAGAGCAGTCTATTCATAATATTGTAATGACCACGGAAGAGGCAGTGAATTAAGTATTGATTAGACAGCGATTTATTAGTGTTACGGCCGTCAGCCGACCGCATTGTCTCCCCTCCCTCTGTATGCGATACCCCTCTTGTTTTTCCCCAAAGCAGCTCAAGTGGGCGGGTCCTTCCGTCCCCGGAACCAACCAGAGAGCGACGGCGCCGTGGAGGCGTATAAAAGCCTGGTGCGCCCTGCAAGCGGGGCAGACACCTGTAGGGAATCTAGGCGCGTAGTCGCATTCGTTTGAGAGCAAGAGGTTACGTTTGTGTGTTCCCAGATTTGGGCCAGGGTAAGATGAATCCCTCCGTACTGATGTTGTTCATTTGCACTCTCATTTAGGTTTGTCACTGTTTAGCCACACTAGGTTTAGGGGGTGCTGGTCATTTGTATTTCTGTTTTCGTTACGCTAGAGTAGTCAGTTAGGGTTTGTTTTAGGACCATTCGTATTTAGTTATTAGACAGGTAGCTCCATTTTATTTTAAGGAGTTCACTTTTGGTTATATTTGTTTCTTTGCTTTGACAGCACCTAGCGGCCCATTTCTGACGATTGTTATGTTCTATTCCTTTGTTGGGTTATAATATATACTATATTTACAACCCCAATCCATCGGATTGTGTGTGTGTCACTTCCCTTTTCCCCCTGAACGAGTAGGGGTCGTAACAATTAGATACCTAATAAACCGTTGGAACACGCATGACCGGTAACAATAGCAACGCCGGTAAACAAACCCGCGAAGCCCAATCCAGGGCCCTTTACTACGAAGCTCGATTAGAGGGTTAGCGAGGTATGTTGAGCTGAAAGCCTGGGTTAGCTGTTCCATGAAAGTCGATCTCTTTAAGCGTCGCTGTATCACCATGGTGACTTACGCTGGCCACCAAACCTGGTCGGGAGCATATTTTCAGCGAGTCTACCCGGAGATCGGCTACTTATATCGGCGTGCGCAGCTTCCTAGCCCCTCCTCCGATAATGGCGTCACCATTTGTGGGTGTTCCCATGGACCTCGGCGCACTTATTGTACAGGCGTCTCTCCGGAGACAGAGGGTTTTTCGGGACAGAACCGATCCCTTGGCATTGTCTGACGATATTCTTTATGAGAGATACAGATTCTGCATTTATTTAATGGTCAAAATATTATTAATCAATGGCGTAAATATCGACGGTGCAACCGGTGCAGCTGCCCGGTTGCCCCCCCCCACGTCAACAACTCAGCGCAAGGCAGGCACGGTCTTGCGCTGAGTTGTTGACGGGGGGGCGCAACCGGGCAGCTGCAACCGGTGCAGCTGCCCGGTTGCCCCCCCCCCCCAATCAACAACTAAAAACTTGGGTGCACCATAAATACGTGCTGGTGCACCCAAATTAAAAACTTAGGCGCACCAGTGCACCCAAGGAAAAAGTTAGTCTGGAGCCCTGTAAGAGGTGTGCTACAAGGCGACCGTTAAGAGGTGTGCTACATGGGGAGTTTAATCAAATCCACATTACCAACACGTGAGTGAGGACGGCACGTCTACCACCAACAAAGACGGCTACATCACCTGATAAACCTACCTTTGTCCTTCAAGCATCAGCTTTAGCGACCGGCAAATTAAAAAGTTTCAGTTAATGCAAACATACTGACTCAAGAATAGATATCCAAGGCAAACGTTACAGTGCGACGCGTCCGGTGTGGTGCCAGTTACCCATTTCTCCGTCAGTGACCGTCCGGACCAGCTCCTCGTCCGTCACCTCTGTGGTGGGGGGCGGCGGAACCGAGGGGCGCTGGTCTCTGACGGAAGACACCGCTATGGGGGGGGGGGGCAACGGTTAGTAAATCGTATACACTCAACCTCTGTTGTGTGAAACAGAAAGAAAGAGCTACCTACCTGGAGCTGCAGGCCGTGCTGGTGGGTTCATCAGTCTCCTGATCCGGGCCTGCAGCTCCCCTGGGCCCATCGGACGCCCGCGCACAAGGGCCGAGAAATTGGGAGCGGTCGGCTTGCGGGGCGGCAGCACGGTGGAAGCAGCGGCCTTCCTGGTGGTGGTGCTGAGGCCGCTGCTGCTGGCGGGCGGAGGGGGTGTAGCAGCCGCCTCCGCCGACAGCTCCTTGTCTCGGCCCCAGATGTACTTCATAGCGACGTCCATGGCGCTCCCAGGCTGCGGGGTCTTCCGCCGTAGCCACTTGACGTAGCTGCAAGACAACGATCCAAGAGTTGACACGCATAGCAACATGTCACAGCACCGTGTCAACAGTCCACTGCCCTTCACCGCTTACGTCTGACGCTCCTCCTCCTTGGAGTCGTACAGGTCCTTCAGGGTGTCCTCCTTGAACAGCCCGATGCCAACAAGCGCCTCGCCCCCCCGCCCGGGCAGAGTGGCGCGAGCCCGGGCCTCCTCCTGCGCCCGGCGGAACTTGAGGTGCTCCGCAAAAGCGGGGTGGGCGCAGGAGTAGCGGGCGAGGCTGTCCTTGTTGGCCATGAGCGGGCTGTCCGAGGCACTCGTCTCCCGCTCCCGCTGGTGACTGGCGACCACGTGGCAGGCGTAGCCCGCGTCGTTCTCCAGGAGCCATCGGAAGGTCTGACCCCGGTACTTCCCCAGCTGGATGCTGTGGCAGCCCAGCACCAGCATGGGGTTCCCAGGGTCACCGCCCCCGGAGACGACGCGGGCTCGGGCCTCCTTCTCCACCTCCTCCGGCTTCTTGGCCCTGGCGGCGGTGAAGGCCGCCGCCGCATCAGAGGCCTGCAGGACCAACTGATGCGACGGCGTCATCCTCAAATTTGCAAAAGACATCTACAATGACAACAAATGACACGACACAGCATTAAACGAGCACTGCATTAAACGAGCATTACAGTTTACTCCCTTAAAGTGACTTTTATGTTCATGGATGCTTACAGGAAAGATAACAGATGGTTTGAAAGGTTGGAATGCTAATCGCCGCGCAATGCGTTTCAATGGGAATCGCGACTCTCCGTAATTTCAACATTAATTTTAACATATTTATAATTCGAAATTCGTCCCAGCCTTCATACCACATACACACTATGGTCTATAGCATATAACCGAGTCGTCCTCTAACATTTTAACGCATTTTTCACGATTTACCAGTACTCGTTTTCAAGGCTAACCGCCGCGCAATCCGTTTCAATGGGAATCGCGACTCTCCGTAATTTCAACATTAAGTTTAACATATTTATAATTCGAAATTCGTCCCAGCCTTTATACCACATACACACTAGGGTCTATAGCATATAACCGAGTCGTCCCCTGACATTTTAATGCATTTTTCACGGTTTACCAGCTCTCGTTTTCAAGGCTAATCGCCACATCCTACCTTAACATCGAATGCAGAGATAATGGCTGACACACGTGGAAGGTTTTCCTCGAGCTGATGCTGATGCGGGTTGCTGATTGGGCGGGCGATAGTTGAGGGGAAGATTTGAGGCTGCCGGTTGGCTGAGAAACAGAGAGCATCGCTGGACAGATACCCTCATTCTTCTCTTTATTTATCCGACAGAAAAAGCGGAAAAAACCCCCCGCATCGCTGTCTATAAAGAAAAAAAAATTTACGCCCCAGCCCCACCAATCAGTGAACGACGATGGAGAAGGCCAAAGCGTCGGATCGAATCCCCGTCATACCAACCCCTTTGACCGGCCGTTCTCGATCGGAAATGAAGACGAGAACCGTTCGTTATTATGTTAGCATTATGTAACGGATAATGTATAGAACGCCGGTCATTATCGAGAAAATACGCCCCGACAGGGCGAACAGGACACCGACGCGCAGCGGAGGTGTCTTGCTTCGCCATGAAGGGGCTTATTTTAAACAATTTATTTACATGTATTTGTTACCAGCATTCATAGTGTTGATCAGCAGAGAAATAGTCCGCCCAAGACGTTGACGTCGTCGCTTAGCAACCGACAGCGCTTGGGTTGATAATAATAATTCTTTATTTCAGACCCAGGAGGATCCATATCAACACAAACAAAATAAACAAATAACCAAACAGAGTAAAAAAAAAAATACACAAATTCACAATATTCAGTGCCGAGCATACAGACATGATCGCCAATGGTTCCGCAGTCTGGAAGAAAATCTAACCGAACTGCATAGAGGGTTGGCCAAAACTGCAATTAAGTTATTTTCGGACTCAGATGCCCTACACATAAATCCATACATCAGGCCACGTAACACAGCAGAGCAGGTATAGGGACCCCAACACTTACAAACATTTGGCTTGCGCTGGAGCTTCTTGGAGCGCTCAGCAGTAGCCTCATGCTATCATTATAGGCCACTGTAAGCTTTCTAATGCTGCCTTGTTTATAACGACACCACAGGTTGGGCAGTATACAGCGGCGTACAATACGCTCGAAAGAGTGAGATTTTAACAGGTACAGAGCACATACTAAACCTACGGCAGAGCATGTTTGCTTGTGCATACAGCTTCCGACGCTGCCTATAGATATCCTTGTCATCAGACAGGTCATTTGACATAATATGGCCCAAGTATGTAATTTCACTGCACACACTGAGTGCAGTGCCCGACAGATAGAAGTCAGGGAAGGTTGACTGTCTGTCTCCTCTGCTTCTGACAATCATGATCTTACTCTTTTTTGCGTTGTATTTTATGTCAAAATCATCACCATACTGTGTGCATACTCTCAGAAGCTGTTGTAGACCAGCACTATATGGACTAAAGATGACCAGATCATCTGCGTACATAAGGTGGTTAATGAGTGCGTCCCCAATCCTACAGCCTGTACCAGATGCATTTAAAAAGACAAGTCATTCATATACATATTAAAAAGAAAAGGAGACAAAATTCCGCCCTGGCGAACACCATTGGTAACATGGAAGGGATCAGATGTTACACTCCCCCATCTCACCCTCATTGCCTGATGTGAGTACCAATAGACCAAGATTCTAATTAAAAAACCAGGGACCCCACTTTTAGACTATTTTAAAAACAATTTCCCATGATTAACACGATCAAATGCTTTAGAAGCATCAATAAAAAACATGAACATTGTGGAATTTTGCCTATTATATTTATCTAAAATTTCCTTTAGTGCAAAAATACATAAATCAGTACCATGCTTTCTTTTAAAACCAAATTGGTGGTCGGTAGACAGGACATACCTCTCAAGTCTACTCAGTAGAACTGTCTCCATTACCTTGGACATGACACTGGCCAGAGCTATTGGCCTGTAATTATCAGAGCTGTTTAGCTTCCCCACTTTATCTTTTATCACTGGTACTAGCACAACAGAGAGCATATAATCTGGTAACACTCCATGAACAAAAAGGCCTGTGTAACATAGAGCCACCCGAGGGTATAGTTTCTTACTGACAAATTTAACATGTTCAGCTGTAATATCATCCTGACCACAGGCCTTGTTATCTCTTAACTTCAATATAGCTTCATGGACTTCAGCAGCAGTGACAAACATCATTAAAATCTACACTACCCACTACAAACATATGACCTTTTACACAGTTTAACAGTTCATAGTATTGTTTCCGCCATAACTGTGAAATTTCATCAGGACCACTCACACCATCTATATTAGATGGAAGAGATTTTTTGCAATTATTAATAGTTTTTATTTCTTTCCAGAAATCATTAAAATTATTTTTTTTCAGCTTCCTTGCCAGTGAATCTGACCTCATCATGTTTTCATTTCTTTTGATGTAGCGAAGTGCATTTTTAAATCTAGCATTAGTGCATTTTTTATTTTCAAATAAAGGGCCATGCCTGCTTTTGCCAGACTCAGCCCATTCTTTAAAAGCATTTCGGGCCTCTGCATGGAGCTCTTCTACTTGGTCCTTCCAACCAGGCTTAGCATTGAAGACTTTAGTCCTATGTTTATATAGTGACCTGCTCGAATTTTTAAGAGACTGTACAATTGCTTCATACAAAGAACTGTTTACCATGTTGATCATCTTTACAGTTCATATCCCGACACCATAAGGCATCTCTTGGTACCTGAATATTACACAGCAAAGCATCAGTATCACTAACATATTTATTAAGATCTGTGCTAGACAGTTTCGTCCAATCTATTTTTCCTACATCAATGCCTTTATCCAAAGGCAACAACACAGGTAAATTGCCGGTGTTCAAGACCATGTGAAAGGGTATATGGTCCGTAGTAGCCAGATCATACTCAATCTTCATAATAGCAATGGAGTCATGGGCATCCACTGTACAAAGGCAGTGATCTAGCCACGAAGTAGAGTGCCAGGCCTCGCTGATATAGGTATAACTATCATTTGGCAATAGTAATTTACTTGATAAAATCAATCCACTGTCTGAACAAAACTGAGCCAAATGTTTACCAAATAGAGAGTTGGCATCAGTTACATCAGCATTCCTTTCACCAATAACATATATGCAGGTAGAAGGATTGTCCTGAATAAAATACATGATAAATGCCAATCTACTGAGGTACTCATCCTCATTTTTCATGCACTCATATGGCGTATAGACATTTAAAATAATTATTTTCTTATCATTACAACACAGCTCAAGTCCAATAGCCCAGTCAACTCCCAGTCGTATAACATTAACCAACTGGTCATATTTTTTATTCCACATAGTGGCCACGCCCCCTGGGATCCTCCCCCGGACGACTTTAGCGCTCAAGTCAGTTGTTGATTCACCTGCCCCATGAAAGTCCCTATGCATAGAATTTAGTCCTCCCAGGTCTTGTTTAGCCAGGAACGTCTCCTGAACACACAAAATGTCACATCTCTCCATCAGTTTGTCCACAACAACACGGCGTGATTTATCAGTTTCACTGTGGCCAACACGCAGTCCACGCGCATTGTAAGATACGACACAGATGTTCATAGTAAGGTTCATTCATATCCCAGCAGCTAATGCAGACCGGCTCTCGTGTGGAGCTACAGGTGTACCATGGCAAGACAGTTCACTCCCCCCCTCACCAACAACCTTAGGTACACGGGCCTCATAATAGCGGCGAACATAAGTCCCCTCGGGCCAGAGTTTTGGATCATACATGTCAGCAACATTGTTACATTCAGCGGTGATGTGAAAAGAGCCATACCTGCTGCGGGCCGACTCGATCTTTCGACACGTCACTGTTTTAGCCTCCAACTTCTCCGTTAAATAGTCACGCAGCGTGTCTGCATCCAGAGTGGGAGAAAACCTAGTGGCAAACACATTCACCAGCTTTGTTTTCACCACTCCAATGTTGCTCTCAGTGCCAGTTCCAATTATTCCATCATTCCTTTGCTCACGTTTAAAGTGAGCTGGCTTGTTGCGGGGTTTCGGTGGCACATATGCTTTAAGGGACCCCCACTTTTTACGACCTTTTTTCACAGCAGCGCTCCACAGTGGGGACTGTGGTTGTGATCGTGGTGATGTGACTTCCACATCCAGGAGCTCCTGCTGTTGAGTAGAGCCCACCAGCCCCTTCCAGTCTACGCGTGAGGTGCTGGCGATCTCGCCGGTTGGCCTATTCAGTCCCAGGAGACGCGACTTAACAGCTGGAGACGTTGTTGACTCCTCAGGGCGCACGGTGCCAGCAGTCCCAGGGTCGTAGTCCGATGTACGGTGCGTCTCCACCGCTGCCAATCGGCGATCCATGGCCGTAACAATTGCCCCCAAGTTCTCACTCACATCAGCCTGAGTATCCAACGCCTTTCTCAGGCCAGAGACTTGTTGGCTCAACTGCTCCACTTGGCTCAGCAGAGCCGAGGCGTCCATATTGCCGAACCCGACAGGTGGCAGTTCATCCAAGTAATGTGAAACAAAACGTGGAATATCTTCACCGCACTCATTAAGTAACTTCATGCAGGCCTTGATATTATTCATTCATATACAGTATATATTATGCATATATATAAATAAATATGGCAGTGTGTATGCACTAACTTAGTAGCTATCCAACAAAACAAAGAACTATATATACACTAATCCTGCAAAATGACAACTATATACACTAACACTGCAAAATAACTATATACACACAACAGAAAAACAACTATATACAAAAGAGAACTATGTACAACACCATCCCCGGCAAGAGTGTGCATCAGTGCGGGGCTCCACCCTGGTCCCGCTCCTTCTTCTCCCTCAGCCAGTCCTCCACACTCTGACCCGCCGCGACGGAGCAGAAGAATTCTCTGCCGTGGCGGGAGTGTCCGGTCTCCCTCCGCCTCGGCTGGCCGCATTTCCTGCACTTCTGCACCTGTGGCACGCCGGCCCGGGAGGAGTAGGTTGTGCCCGGCTGTGCCTCCGCCCGCCGCTTGGCGTTCAGCCTCCTCTGGTATACCGTTTTGAGGGCTACAGGCAGCTCAGGGCCGGCGTGCTGTGCGGCGGCCAGCGGCGGAGGGAGGACGTGTGGAGCCGGCAGTGTCCGAGGGAGTGTCAGGAGGGGGGGGGGGGGACGGGGAGCACCCACACACTCTGCCGGGGCAGTAAGAGGTCCACAAGGAGAGGCTGTGCTGCTCTTAAAGGTCCAGTTGCAGCTGCGGCAGCAGCCGTCGGCGGCAAGGCCGGGTAAGCAGCCGAGGGGGCGGGCTGTCGAGGCGCCAGTAGCCGTCTGGGCGCCTGCAGAGCGGGCCCCGGTGCTGCCACAGCCGGTGCCGCTGCCGGGGCTACCGCCGCCCCCCTCGCTGCCGCTGTCGTCGCCCGGCCTTGAGGCACCGCCGACGTCGCCGTTGCTGCTGCCGCCGGACGATCCACCGCCGCCGCTGATGCCGGGCCCGGCGCTGTCGCCGCGGCCGCCGCCGGTGGTCGTCCTCCGTCTGCTGCAACGCCTGGAGTCAGCACAGCCCTCTCCTTCTCTCGCTGCGTCCGGGTAAACCTGAGAGCGGGTGGCGACATAGTGTTTTAGTTACAGTAACACCATCGAGAGCGTGTAGTTCAAGCGTGTCACTGCCCAAAGCATCCAACGCACCACAGCGAGAGGGTCCTAGCGTTCAGCTCAAAGAGCTGAACGGGCGCCCGAGCCATCAACCTCTGGTGTCCCAGCACAAGCTCCCGGATGTGGCGGTAACGAAGCAGTGCGCTGTCCCACCGTGTACCCCGGGCGCCGCCTTGCACACGGGTGCCCGTGGGGTACAGGTTGCAGAGCTGGACGCACACTGCTTCTACCAGCCGGCTTGTGCTGGGACTGCTGGCGGGTCCAGAGGTCTGTCCGACCAGGCAGCTGCGGACGAGGGACAAAAACAACGACAGACGTTACGTAAAGCGGCCTGCGTGTACGTCGGGGAAATGTACGACCAAAGCTTAGCCTCCTCACCGTCGCAGGCTCTCCACACCAGGGATACTGGTGCGGCCTGGCTTCGCTGCCATGAATCGACCCCCCCGAGCTGCCCCGTCCGTGTAGCGGGGAGGGTAAACTACTCGGGCCCTGTCGAACGGGGACAGGGCCTCGTAGAGCCCGATGAGCTCGTCTACCCTCCCCTCGGACAGGGCCTGTTCGTGGCGCAGCCCCACTAAGGCCGTGGCCAAGCGGACCACGGCCAGGTACCCCGGCTGGTCGTCTGGTCCTCGGTAGTCCTGCGAACACAAGCGGATACAGAAAACAACAAGTCAGACGGACGCCACAGAGCGCTGCGTTTGATCGAGCCAGTGAGTCGCACCGCTGTCGCACTCACCTCAGCGGCCTGCTGAGGCTCTGGTGAGGACCGGCCGGGGGAGTGGGGCGCGGGCTCGGGGGGATCGGTCGGACGGGATGGCTCAGGCGCGGGTGCGTCAGCTGGTTGCCCTGACCGCGGGTCCGTCCGAGGAGCGGTGAACTCGCCAGGCACGTGGAGTGTGAGGTCCTCCAACTCATGCCGGCCTTCGGCGAGCTCGTCGTCCTCCTCGGTAGGCGGTGGACCCGCGTCCGGAACGTCAGGGTCCAAGCTGACGTCCTGCAGCACTCTGCCCGTCTGGGAGTACAGGTACTCGATGCCGATGAGTTCCCCTGAAGCACAACGGCATCGTCACTCAATCTGGTACAAACATCGCTCGGCGCGGACACGTGTAAGCGTGGTGACGGCGGCTCAAACGTTCTTACCCGTGTACTCCCTGGGCTTGGTGTAATCCCTGACCAAACTCGAGCCAAGCACCCGTTGGCTGAGCTGGTCAAGGGAGTGCTGCAGGGGGCCACTGGAGGTGCGGAGCAGCGGACGACCCTCCTGGGCCGCGGACGCCGCCCTGTCCTCGTTCCATCTCATCAACCCCTCCAGGAGAAAAGCCTGGAAGTGCCAAGGGTTGGCACTTTCTCCTGAGGAGGAACACAGACGCGTTTAGCGGTTTAGTCAGCACTCACAACGTGAACGACAACGAGGGCGGCGGCAGTGAAAGATAGACACGACGGTGAAACCCGTGGTTTACCTGGAATGAAGCGGTTGAGGTGGAGATGGAACGACTCCAGGGACGTGGAGCCGCGCGCACAACGGTACGTCGGCAGGCTGATCCCCCCCTTGGTCAGCCTGCCTGTCTCCGTGTACAGCTCCACGCCCGGCGGGTCCTGGATGCACTCGAGGTGCCGTCGCTGCTCCGCACGGATTGCCTGGATGCGGTCTCGGTCCAGCAGGGGAATCCCCATGGTGTCTCGCCCGTTGGCACCGCCGAAGGTTTGCAGGAGGTCATCGATCAGCCGCTCGGTCGCCGCAGCTCCACGCGTGCGGCGACGGCAATGGAGAGCCATCTCTCTGCGGCTGACGTGCCTCCACACTCCGGCGTCGGACGAGAAGGTCATCCCCTGCGCCTCTAGCGTCCTCCTCTTGGCGTTGAGCAACCGGGCTGTGTCCTCTGGGTCCCACAGGAAGATACTGGCAGACAGCTGCTGCAGGAAGGGCTTGTACAGCTGGTGGCTCTCGGTTGTGACACCTGATGCGTAGCGTCGCATCAGGTGCCAAATGTCCAACCGGACCACCAGCTTGTCCTGGAGGTCCGCTCCTGGAACGCAGCAGCTGCCTTAGACCCCCCGTGGGACGAACAGCAGTCCCGGTCGACATAGAGGACGCGAGGCTGCGCTACCCCAGCGTCCCGGTACCGCCTCATTAACCCCGCAGCCATGGGCAACAGGCCACCCCCCTCGGTGGCCGTGAGCACGGACATTAGCACCTGCCCGTGCTCGTTGCCCACGTTGGTCGCCCAGGCTGCGGTATGGGCGGCGGCACCGGCGAGCTTCCGGGTCACCTGTTTGAAGGCGAGGCGACAGACACAGACACAGACACAGACACACACAAACACACAAGTCAATAAGGCTGCACGCACGTCGCAAGAGTGTAACGCTCGTGCTCCGACACCACATTCACCTTCTTGGTCGAATCCATCTTTAGGATGGATCCGAAGACTGAGGTGACCCGGGCCTTCACGTCCTCCAGGCGAGACAGGATGTCGTGGCAGTACAACACCAACAGCCAGCCGTACTGCGGCACGTCTGGCGATGGTTTCGGCGGTGGGGTGCACTGGCGCACGACACCCGTCGACGTGAAGGGCTCCATGACGCTGAGGTAGTGTATGGACCGCCGCATCCAGGCCTCTGTGTGTGCCTCACAGAGTTTCTTTTGCAGCTGCGTGGCGCTGTTCCCCCGAGTACGCTCACGCAGCTGGATGATGACCCGCCGGTCGCAGGCAAGCCTACAGGGGAGCGCACGTGTTACAGAAGAGCCACACACAGACACACCGACAGTTTTCAGACAGCTACTTACTTGTAGGTGAGGATCGCCGGGAAGAGGGCGCGATGCCCCTCTCCCAGCTGCCTCACGACCTCCTGCGACCAGGCAGCTACCTTCCTCCGACACCGACGGCACTCCAGGTACTCGGTGGCCATCAAGTACCAGCCGTCGATGTCCAAGACCTTCCGGATGGTCTTGTACATCCCACACTTGGTGAGATGCTTCTCGCAGCATGTCGGCCGGGGACCCCACATGTGCAGGGGCGCCCAGAGGAACAACCGACACGCGAAGAAGGTAGCCGCCGAGGCGGGTGGCTGAGAATAGTTCAGCCGGGGCTGGGGGGGGTCCCAACACAGCTTGAGGTCCGTGGTGAGCTTGAGGGACCCCCCGCTGGTCTGCTGAAACAGCGCCCGGCCGATCCACTCCTGCTCTTCCCCGGTGAGGGCTGTCCGCCAGCCCTCAGGCAACCGGGTCTGTGAGGAGGATGAAGACAACACAGACAAACACACCGTGAGGAGGACGAGTCGCTGCTACGTACGCAGTCCGACGGTCGTCTCCACCGAGTCGTGCGTCTGTGAGTACGACGGGCGCGTGTCTGTACCTCAGCCCGAGCAGGAGCGGGCGTTGCCGACTGCTCCGCGTCGCCCGTCGTCATCTTCCTCCTCTTCTTCGGCTCCGGTGCCAGGGTGGCCTCCCCGCACGGCGTCTCCTCCACGGAGACGCCACGAGGCTCCACCCTGGTCTGCGCCGGAGCCCGAGCAGGAAGCCCGACCGTCGGCGGAGCGGCCGCAACCTGTGGTGGTGGTGGTGGTGGTGGAGGTGGTGGTGGTGGGGATGGTGGTGGTGGAGGTGGTGGTGGTGGGGGAGGGGTGGAGGACGGTGCCGGAGGAGGCGGAGACGGAGGCGTCTCCAGCGGGAGCGGGAGGGCCTGAAGGACCTGTACGCCAGCTTCAGACACGGTCACGCACAACCAAATGGCATCAGCACAATGAGAGTGACGGGGCAACACACAGGCAGGCGAGACTAAGTGAGTCTGAGCATTCATGACGTGCAGCATGCCGTTGATTAGATAAAATGGTTTAGTGCTACAAGGCGACTGTTAAGAGGTGTGCTACAAGGCGACCGTTAAGAGGTGTGCTACAAGGCGAATGTTAGTTACAAGGCGAGGTTTGCTAGACTGGGAGTTTAATCAAATCCACATTACCACTACGTGAGTGAGGACGGCGCGTCTACCACCAACAAAGACGGCTACATCACCTGATAAACCTACCTTTGTCCTTCAGGCATCAGCTTTAGCGACCGGCAAATGAAAAAGTTACAGTTAATGCAAACACACTGACTCAAGAATAGATATCAGTTGTGGTGTGTATGTATGCATGTGGTGCCAGCTACCCATTTCCACGTCAGTGACCGTCTGGACCAGCTCCTCGTCCATCACCTCTGTGGTGGGGGGCGGCGGAACCGAGGGGCGCTGGTCTCTGACGGAAGACACCGCTATGGGGGGGGGGGGGGGGGGGGGGGGGGGGCAACGGTTAGTAAATCGTATACACTCAACCTCTGTTGTGTGAAAGAGAAAGAAAGAGGTACCTACCTGGAGCTGCAGCCCGTGCTGGTGGGGTCATCAGTCTCCTGATCCGGGCCTGCAGCTCCCCTGGGCCCATCGGACGCCCGCGCACAAGGGCCGAGAAATTGGGAGCGGTCGGCTTGCGGGGCGGCAGCACGGTGGAAGCAGCGGCCTTGCTGGTGGAGGTGCTGAGGCCGCTGCTGGTGCTGCTGCTGGCGGGCGGAGGGGGTGTAGCAGCCGCCTCCGCCGACCGCTCCTTGTCTCGGCCCAGAATGTACTTTATGGCGACGTCCATGGCGCTCCCAGGCTGCGGGGTCTTCCGCCGTAGCCACTTGACGTAGCTGCAAGACAATGATCGAAAATCAACACGCACATAAACATGTCACAGCACCGTCTCCACTGCCCTTCACCACAATATGACTTACGTCTGACGCTCCTTGTCCTTGGAGTCGTACAGGTCCTTCAGGGTGTCCTCCTTGAACAGCCCGATGCCAACAAGCGCCTCGCCTCCCCGCCCGGGCAGAGTGGCGCGAGCCCGGGCCTCCTCCTGCGCCCGGCGGAACTGGAGGTGCTCCGCAAAAGCGGGGTGGGCGCAGGAGTAGCGGGCGAGGCTGTCCTTGTTGGCCATGAGCGGGCTGTCCGAGGCACTCGTCTCCCGCTCCTGCTGGTGACTGTCGACCAGGTGACAGGCGTAGCCCGCGTCGTTCTCCAGGAGCCATCTGAAGGTCTGACCCCGGTACTTCCCCAGCTGGATGCTGTGGCAGTCCAGCACCAGCATGGGGTTCCCAGGGTCACCACCCTCGGAGACGACGCGGGCTCGGGCCTCCTTCTCCACCTCCCCCGGCTTCTTGGCCCTGGCGGGAGCCTGGGTCCCGCGTGGCCCCGTGGCGGCGGTGAAGGCTGCCGCCGAATCAGAGGCCCGCAGGACCAACTGATGCGACGGCGTCATTTTTAAATTTGCAAAAGACATCTACAATGACAACAAATAACATGACACAGCATTAAACGAGCATTGCATTAAACGAGCATTACAGTTTACTCCCTTAAAGTGACTTTTATGTTCATGGATGCTTACAGGAAAGATAACAGATGGTTTGACAGGTTGGAATGCGCGCAATCCGTTTCAATGGGAATCGCGACTCTCCGTAATTTCAACATTAATTTTAACATATTTATAATTTGAAATTCGTCCCAGCCTTTATACCACATACACTCTATGGTATATAGCATATAACCGAGTCGTCTGATCGCATTTTAATGCATTTTTCACGATATACGAGCACTCGTTGTGAATGCTAACCGCCGCGCAATCCGTTTCAATGGGAATCGCGACTCTCCGTAATTTCAACATTAATTTTAACATATTTATAATTCGAAATTCGTCCCAGCCTTTATACCACATACACACTATGGTCTATAGCATATAACCGAGTCGTCCTCTAACATTTTAACGCATTTTTCACGATTTACCAGTACTCGTTTTCAAGGCTAACTCCCGCGCAATCCGTTTCAATGGGAATCGCGACTCTCCGTAATTTCAACATTAATTTTAACATATAATTCGAAATTCGTCCCAGCCTTTATACCACATACACACTAGGGTCTATAGCATATAACCGAGTCGTCCTCTAACATTTTAACGCATTTTTCACGGTTTACCAGCTCTCGTTTTCAAGGCTAATCGCCACATCCTACCTTATCCTCGAATGCAGAGATAATGGCTGACACACGTGGAAAGTTTTACTGGAGTTGATACTGATGCGGGTTGCTGATTGGGCGGGGCGTCTCTGGAGTTGAGGTCTCTGGAGTTGATGCGGGGTTGCTGATTCATCGGGGCGTCTCTGGAGTTGAGGTCTCTGGAGTTGATGCGGGGTTGCTGATTGGCTGAGAAACAGAGAGCATCGCTGGACAGATAGCGCAAGGATGACACGCAAATTCGTGAAGCGTTCTATCTTTTAAGTTTTATTTCATATCACAGCTCTTATTATAAAGCGTCGGATCGAATCCCCGTCATACCAACCCCTTTGACCGGCCGTTCTCGATCGGAAATGAAGACGAGAACCGTTCGTTATTATGTTAGTTATAATGATAGAACACCGGTTCTGAATGGGTGAAGCATCCCTTTAACACCTTCCAGTCCGACACTCAATCGGCCCTACTGCAGTGGGGGCTGCTGTGATTCAGCGGGCGTGTCTCCTCAAGCCTCAACACCTTCTCTGATCTGTCTCCTCAGATGAACCCCAGAGAAAAGCACTTGGCTACTAGATGATAAAAACATCCGTTAATAAATACAGCAACGGCTGGTTTGATTCCGCAGCACAAAAGAAAACCATCACGCGCCTTGTTCAGGAACATCTAATGCTGGTTCGGAGCTCCGTGTGATGTTGTGCAACACGTCTTCTGTCGGTCACAACAGGAACACACATATCCCCTCATCCGCAGTGAGGAGATGATCTGCAGTGATGGGTTAGGCCGTAGAACTTTTAATTCCACACACGGATGAACTACCCCAAATGAATGTTTTTATACGATAAAATCTCTATAATGAGTTCTATGACCTTCTCAAACGAGAACAAAGTTAGTTCTAGTTAAAGGTCCCATGACATGCTATTTTATGTATTCTTTAATATAGGTATTAGTGGGCAACTAACAGTATTCAAAGACGTTCCCGAAATTCAGCCGTGGTGCAGAGTTACAGCCACTCCGAGCCAGTCGCACATTGAGCTTCCCCCAAATCAGTGGCGTATCCAGGACATTTTTACTGGGGTGGCCAAGATGGGACACAAAGCTAGTGTGGGGTGGCCATGGCATAGCGAAGTTTAATACATACACGTACGCAGCCAACTGCGGTTCGAATCCCGGTCCTTTGGTGCATGTTGCATCCCCTCTCTCTCCCATGATTTCCTGTCTCATAACTGTCAAATAAAGGTGTCTATGCTGGTGAAATGACTTTTTTTTTTAAAGTCATTTTTTAAATTCCATTTCCACCTATCACAGTCCTCAAGTATATCTGGTTATTTTAACATGTCTATTTTTAATCAGTAATTATGTTCAGAATAGGGTACACATTTTCTAAGAGCCATTTCCTTATAGTGGATTAAAGTCCTCATCAAGTTAAATTAGAGTAGCAAAATTCAACTGCTCTTAACTCATCCTATATAATAACATTAATCAGCTCATCATCTGTGTCACCTGTATTGTTACCTGTGTTTGCTTTACTAATTGAGGCGCCATCTTGTGGTTACATAAAACACAGCAATCCAGGCAACAGAACAAACCAAAATGCTTTAAGATGGACCTTATTAAAAAAGTGTATCTGTAAGCAAAGGATAAATTAAGCTTGTAAGGAAAAAAACAGAAATATTTGTTGTTCTTTACATGCTTAGTTTATGTTATTATTTAGCTTAGATCTAATTTGTTGGAGATACTGGAATTAGATTTTTTTGGTTTGTTCTTTGCTTTGGTGTGTTTTTATTTAACCACAAGATGGCACCTAAATTAGTAAAGCAAACATAGGTAACAATACAGGTGACACAGAGGATGGCCTGATGACTGAATAATGTTATTCTATAGGATGCCTTGTGATGTATGAAAATGTGCAAAAAGTGGGTTTTCAACCCAGACAGTATTCATGTCCAGGGCCCTGATGAAGGTATAAACGTTGGCTTTGATTCAGCATAAATTATGAAGTTTATTTAAATCAAACAGTTAAGCCTTAGAATCACAAATTAACTTGATAAACATACATAAACAATTGTAACATAAACCAAACAAATCTTAACTCCAAAGTATATACTATAAAGTAATGTTATGTAAACCTTCAAACTCTCATGAACAATAGAGGCTTCTAATAATAGTAACAAAGTGCAATAGAGGTAGCTAGTTCTTGCTTTTGCTCATTCTCCTGCTACAAAATGCTTTCACATAGGCCATAAGACCACAAGACAAGACTTAAAGTCCAATGCAATGCCACCAGACCAAATATAACTTGTAACCCCTTAAATAACAGCTTTGACTCCATTAAAATGTCAAAAAGAAAGGAGGTGTCAACAATGTGCCTAATTATGTCTATTTATAGGATCTACAAAGGTTTATTTTTACATAACTACCACTCTTACAACTCACTTTTAATAACACAATTAACACATATTGCATCTCAAGCATTTGTGGCATTTGAATGCAACAAATAAGTCACAGCTTGTTCTTGTGTTATGCTGGGCTGATGGCGATTCAGGAGTTGGGTGATTTGGATTGGGCAGCGTAACTTAACTCAGCGTAACTGTGACTTCTAGCCAACATTAACATTGTTATTACTGTTATAATTATTACTCATTTAATCGTTTTATCTTTGGTTTTTACAGACTGGAAAAAGTTACTGAAAAAATGGGCCATTTGAGTAATTCCGAAAGATTAGCTCAGCTCCTCCGGGCGTAAATTCTCCTGGTGAACGGTGGTCCAGGACAGCGGAGGAGCGCTGTAACGGAACACTTCGCCACTAGGGGGCGGGGTTTCACCGCTGTAGCGACACACTCCGCCACTAGAGGTCGGTGTTTCACCCAAAACCAAAACTAAACATTAAATAATAAGAGCTGCGATATGAAATAAAACTTAAAAGATAGAACGCTTCACGAATTTGCGTGTCATCCTTGCGCTATCTGCCCAGCGATGCTCTCTGTTTCTCAGCCAATCGGCAGCCACAAATCTTCCCCTTAACTTTTCCCCAACTTTCGCCCGCCCAATCAGCAACAGCGCATCGACTTAAGGGACCTCAGCTAAAGGGGCGCCCCGCCCAATCAGCAACACGCATCAGCATGAACTTAAGGAAAACCTTCCACGTGTGTCAGCCATTATCTCTGCAGTCGGTGATAAGGTAGGATGTGGCGATTAGCCTTGAAAACGAGAGCTGGTAAACCGTGAAAAATGCGTTAAAATGTTAGAGGACGACTCGGTTATATGCTATAGACCCTATTGTGTATGTGGTATAAATGCTGGGACGAATTTCGAATTATAAATATGTTAAAATTAATGTTGAAATTACGGAGAGTCGCGATTGCCATTGAAACGGATTGCGCGGGAGTTAGCCTTGAAAACGAGTACTGGTAAATCGTGAAAAATGCGTTAAAATGTTAGAGGAAGACTCGGTTATATGCTATAGACCCTAGTGTGTATGTGGTATAAATGCTGGGACGAATTTCGAATTATAAATATGTTAAAATTAATGTTGAAATTACGGTGAGTCGCGATTCCCATTGAAACTGGTGGCGCGGCGATAAGCATTCCAACCTTTCAAACCTTCTGTTATCTTTCCTGTAAGCATCCATGAACATAAAAGTCACTTTAAGGTAGTAAACTGTAATGCACGTTTAATGCAATGCTCGTTTAATGCTGTGTCGTGTCATTTGTTGTCATTGTAGATGTCTTTTGCAAATTTGAGGATTACCGCGTCGCATCAGTTGGTCCTGCGGGCCTCTGATGCGGCGGCGGCCTTCACCGCCGCCATGGGGCCACGCGGGACCCAGGCTCCCGCCAGGGCCAAGAAGCCGGGGGAGGTGGAGAAGGAGGCCCGTGCCCGCGTCGTCTCCGAGGGTGGTGACCCTGGGAACCCCATGCTGGTGCTGGGCTGCCACAGCATCCAGCTGGGGAAGTACCAGGGTCAGACCTTCCGATGGCTCCTGGAGAACGACGCGGGCTACGCCTGTCACCTGGTCGACAGTCACCAGCGGGAGCGGGAGACTAGTGCCTCGGACAGCCCGCTCATGGCCAACAAGGACAGCCTCGCCCGCTACTCCTGCGCCCACCCCGCTTTTGCGGAGCACCTCAAGTTCCGCCGGGCGCAGGAGGAGGCCCGGGCTCGCGCCACTCTGCCCGGGCGGGGGGGCGAGGCGCTTGTTGGCTTCGGGCTGTTCAAGGAGGACACCCTGAAGGACCTGTACGAATCCAAGGACAAGGACCGTCAGGAGTAAGTCATATTGTGGTGAAGGGCAGTGGAGACGGTGCTGTGACATGTTTATATTTTTTGATTTTCGATCATTGTCTTGCAGATACGTCAAGTGGCTACGACGGAAGACACCGCAGCCTGGGAGCTCCATGGACGCCGCCATTCAGTACTTCTTGGGCCGAGACAAGGAGCGGTCGGCGGAGGCGGCTGCTACACCCCCTCCGCCCGCCAGCAGCAGCACCAGCAGCGGCCCCAGCACCACCACCAGCCAGGCCGCTGCTTCAACCGTGCTGCCGCCCCGCAAGCCGACCGCTCCCAATTTCTCGGCCCTTGTGCGCGGGCGTCCGATGGGCCCCAGGGAGCTGCAGGCCCAGATCAGGAGACTGATGAGCCCACCAGCACGGCCTGCAGCTCCAGGTCGGTAGCTCTTTCTTTCTGTTACACACAACAGAGGTTGAGTGTATACGATTTACTGACCGTTGCCCCCCCCCCCCCATAGCGGTGTCTTCCGTCAGAGACCAGCGCCCCTCGGTTCCGCCGCCCCCCACCACAGAGGTGACGGACGAGGAGCTGGTCCGGATGGTCACTGATGTAGAAATGGGTAACTGGCACCACACCGGACGTGTCGCACTGTAACATTGGCCTTGGATATCTATTCTTGAGTCAGTATGTTTGTATTAACTGTAACTTTTTAATTTGCTGGTCGCTAAAGCTGATGCCTGAAGGATAAAGGTAGGTTTATCAGGTGATGTAGCCGTCTTTGTAGGTGGTAGACGCGCCGTCCTCTCTCACGTGGTGGTAATGTGGATTTGATTAAACTCCCAGTCTAGCAAACCTCGCCTTGTAACTAACAGTCGCCTTGTAGCACTAAACCATTTTATCTAATCAACAGCATGCTGCACGTCATGAATGCTCAGACTCACTTAGTCTCGCTTGCCCGTGTGTTGCCCCGTCACTCTCATTGTGCTGATGCCATTTGGTTGTGCGTGACCGTGTCTGAAGCTGGCGTACAGGTCCTTCAGGCCCTCCCGCTCCCGCTGGTGACGCCTCCGACTCCACCTCCCCCGGCACCGTCCTCCACCCCACCACCACCACCACCACCACCACCACCACCACCACCACCACCACAAGTTGCGGCTGCTCCACCGACGGTCGGGCTTCCTGCTCGGGCTCCGGCGCAGACCAGGGTGGAGCCTCGTGGCGTCTCCGTGGAGGAGACGCCGTGCGGGGAGGCCACCCTGGCGCCGGAGCCGAAGAAGAAGAGGAGGAAGACGACGACGACGGGCGACGTGGAGCAGCCGGCAACGCCCGCTCCTGCTCGGGCTGAGGTACAGACACACGCCCGTCGTACTCACAGACACACGACTCGGTGGAGACGACCGTCAGACTGCGTACGCAGCAGCGACTCGCCCTCCTCACGGTGTGTTTGTCTGTGTTGTCTTCATCCTCCTCACAGACCCGGTTGCCTGAGGGCTGGCGGACAGCCCTCACCGGGGCAGAGCAGGAGTGGATCGGCCGGGCGCTGTTCCAGCAGACCAGCGGGGGGTCCCTCAAGCTAACCACGGACCTCAAGCTGTGGTGGGACCCCCCCCAGCCCCGGCTGAACTATACTCAGCCACCCGCCTCGGCGGCTGCCTTCTTCGCGTGTCGGTTGTTCCTCTGGGCGCCCCTGCACATGTGGGGTCCCCGGCCGACATGCTGCCAGAAACATCTCACCAAGTGTGGGATGTACAAGACCATCCGGAAGGTCTTGGACATCGACGGCTGGTACTTGATGGCCACCGAGTACCTGGAGTGCCGTCGGTGTCGGAGGAAGGTAGCCGCCTGGTCGCAGGAGGTCGTGAGGCAGCTGGGAGAGGGGCATCGCGCCCTCTTCCCGGCGATCCTCACCTACAAGTAAGCAGCTGTCTGAAAACTGTCGGTGTGTCTGCGTGTGGCTCTTCTGTAACACGTGCGCTCCCCTGTAGGCTTGCCTGCGACCGGCGGGTCATCATCCAGCTGCGTGAGCGTACTCGGGGGAACAGCGCCACGCAGCTGCAAAAAAAACTCTGTGAGGCACACACAGAGGCCTGGATGCGGCGGTCCATACACTACCTCAGCGTCATGGAGCCCTTCACGTCGACGGGTGTCGTGCGCCAGTGCACCCCACCGCCGAAACCATCGCCAGACGTGCCGCAGTACGGCTGGCTGTTGGTGGTGTACTGCCACGACATCCTGTCTCGCCTGGAGGACGTGAAGGCCCGGGTCACCTCAGTCTTCGGATCCATCTTGAAGATGGATTCGACCAAGAAGGTGAATGTGGTGTCGGAGCACGAGCGTTACTCTCTTGCGACGTGCGTGCAGCCCTATTGACTTGCGACGTGCGTGCAGCCTTATTGACGTGTGTGTGTGTGTGTGTGTGTGTGTGTGTGTGTGTGTGTGTGTGTCTGTGTCTGTGTCTGTGTCTGTGTCTGTGTCTGTGTCTGTGTCTGTGTCTGTGTCTGTGTCTGTGTCTGTCGCCTCGCCTTCAAACAGGTGACCCGGAAGCTCGCCGGTGCCGCCGCCCATACCGCAGCCTGGGCGACCAACGTGGGCAACGAGCACGGGCAGGTGCTAATGTCCGTGCTCACGGCCACCGAGGGGGGTGGCCTGTTGCCCATGGCCGCGGGGTTAATGCGGCGGTACCGGGACGCTGGGGTAGCGCAGCCTCGCGTCCTCTACGTCGACCGGGACTGCTGTTCGTCCCACGGGGGGTCCAAGGCAGCTGCTGCGTTCCAGGAGTGGGACAAGCTGGTGGTCCGGTTGGACATTTGGCACCTGATGCGACGCTACGCGTCAGGTGTCACAACCGAGAGCCACCAGCTCTACAAGCCCTTCCTGCAGCAGCTGTCCGCCAGTATCTTCCTGTGGGACCCAGAGGACACAGCCCGGTTGCTCAACGCCAAGAGGAGGACGCTAGAGGCGCAGGGGATGACCTTCTCGTCCGAAGCCGGAGTGTGGAGGCACGTCAGCCGCAGGGAGATGGCTCTCCATTGCCGTCGCCGCACGCGTGGAGCTGCGGCGACCGAGCGGCTGATTGATGACCTCCTGCAAACCTTCGGCGGTGCCAACGGGCGAGACACCATGGGGATTCCCCTGCTGGACCGAGACCGCATCCAGGCAATCCGTGCGGAGCAGCGACGGCACCTCGAGTGCATCCAGGACCCGCCGGGCGTGGAGCTGTACACGGAGACAGGCAGGCTGACCAAGGGGGGGATCAGCCTGCCGACGTACCGTTGTGCGCGCGGCTCCACGTCCCTGGAGTCGTTCCATCTCCACCTCAACCGCTTCATTCCAGGTAAACCACGGGTTTCACCGTCGTGTCTATCTTTCACTGCCGCCGCCCTCGTTGTCGTTCACGTTGTGCGTGCTGACTAAACCGCTAAACGCGTCTGTGTTCCTCCTCAGGAGAAAGTGCCAACCCTTGGCACTTCCAGGCTTTTCTCCTGGAGGGGTTGGTGAGATGGAACGAGGACAGGGCGGCGTCCGCGGCACAGGAGGGTCGTCCGCTGCTCCGCACCTACAGTGGCCCCCTGCAGCACTCCCTTGACCAGCTCAGCCAACGGGTGCTTGGCTCGAGTTTGGTCAGGGACTACACCAAGCCCAGGGAGTACACGGGTAAGAACGTTTGAGCCGGCGTCACCACGCTTACACGTGTCCGCGCAGAACGATGTTTGTACCAGATTGAGTGACGATGCCGTTGTGCTTCAGGGGAACTCATCGGCATCGAGTACCTGTACTCCCAGACGGGCAGAGTGCTGCAGGACGTCAGCTTGGACCCTGACGTTCCGGACGCGGGTCCACCGCCTACCGAGGAGGACGACGAGCTCGCCGAAGGCCGGCATGAGTTGGAGGACCTCACACTCCACGTGCCTGGCGAGTTCACCGCTCCTCGGACGGACCCGCGGTCAGGGCAACCAGCTGACGCACCCGCGCCCGAGCCATCCCGTCCGACCGATCCCCCCGAGCCCGCGCCCCGCTCCCCCGGCCGGTCCTCACCAGAGCCTCAGCAGACCGCTGAGGTGAGTGCGACAGCGGTGCGACTCACTGGCTCGATCAAACGCAGCGCTCTGTGGCGTCCGTCTGACTTGTTGTTTTCTGTATCCGCTTGTGTTCGCAGGACTACCGAGGACCAGACGACCAGCCGGGGTACCTGGCCGTGGTCCGCTTGGCCACGGCCTTAGTGGGGCTGCGCCACGAACAGGCCCTGTCCGAGGGGAGGGTAGACGAGCTCATCGGGCTCTACGAGGCCCTGTCCCCGTTCGACAGGGCCCGAGTAGTTTACCCTCCCCGCTACACGGACGGGGCAGCTCGGGGGGGTCGATTCATGGCAGCGAAGCCAGGCCGCACCAGTATCCCTGGTGTGGAGAGCCTGCGACGGTGAGGAGGCTAAGCTTCGGTCGTACATTTCCCCGACGTACACGCAAGCCGCTTTACGTAACGTCTGTCGTTGTTTTTGTCCCTCGTCCGCAGCTGCCTGGTCGGACAGACCTCTGGACCCGCCAGCAGTCCCAGCACAAGCCGGCTGGTAGAAGCAGTGTGCGTCCAGCTCTGCAACCTGTACCCTACGGGCACCCGTGTGCAAGGCGGCGCCCGGGGTACACGGTGGGACAGCGCACTGCTTCGTTACCGCCACATCCGGGAGCTTGTGCTGGGACACCAGAGGTTGATGGCTCGGGCGCCCGTTCAGCTCTTTGAGCTGAACGCTAGGACCCTCTCGCTGTGGTGCGTTGGATGCTTTGGGCAGTGACACGCTTGAACCACACGCTCTCGATGGTGTAACTGTAACTAAAACACTATGTCGCCACCCGCTCTCAGGTTTACCCGGACGCAGCGAGAGAAGGAGAGGGCTGTGCTGACTCCAGGCGTTGCAGCAGACGGAGGACGACCACCGGCGGCGGCCGCGGCGACAGCGCCGGGCCCGGCCTCAGCAGCGGCGGTGGATCGTCCGGCGGCAGCAGCAACGGCGACGTCGGCGGTGCCTCAAGGCCGGGCGACGGCAGCGGCAGCGAGGGGGGCGGCGGTGGCCCCGGCAGCAGCACCGGCTGTGGCAGCACCGGGGCCCGCTCTGCCGGCGCCAGTGGTGCACAGACGGCTACTGGCGCCTCGACAGCCCGCCCCCTCGGCTGCTTACCCGGCCTTCCCGCTGACGGCTGCTGCCGCAGCTGCAACTGGACCTTTAAGAGCAGCACAGCCTCTCCTTGTGGACCTCTTACTGCCCCGGCAGAGTGTGTGGGTGCTCCCCATCCCCGTCCTGGCGCTCCCTCGGATACTGCCGGCTCCACACGTCCTCCCTCCGCCGCTGGCCGCCGCACAGCCCGCCGGCCCTGAGCTGCCGGTAGCCCTCAAAACGGTAGAACGGAGGAGGCTGACCGCCAAGCGGCGGGCGGAGGCGGGCACGCCCCTCTCTCACCGGGCCGGCGTGCCACAGGCGCATAAGTGCAGTAAATGCGGCCAGCCGAGGCGGAGGGAGACCGGACACTCCCGCCACGGCGGAGAATTCTTCTGCTCCGTCGCAGCGGGTCAGAGTGTGGAGGACTGGCTGAGGGAGAAGAAGGAGCGGGACCAGGGTGGAGCCCGCACTGATGCACACTCTTGCCGGGGATGGTGGTGTGCATAGTTCTCTTTTGTATATAGTTGTTTTTCTGTTGTGTATATAGTTATTTTGCAGTGTTAGTGTATATAGTTGTTTGCTGTATATAGTTTTCATTTTGCAGGGTTAGTGTGTATAGTTCTTTGTTTTGTTGGATAGCTTCTCAGTTAGTGCATACACACTGCCATATTTATTTATTTATATATATATATATATATATTATATATACTGTATTTGAATGAATGAATAAAAAAATAAGTATTCTCTTTCTACGGTACATGCTTGTCCCTTGTTTGTTTTTCTTCTTTAGCAAAAAGTCCACAATAATAATTAATGGTTTGTTCATTTCACTGAAGTCATAACACTTGCAGCAAATGGATTATAAAAATATATCATTGAAAGCAATAAGTTGACGATAATAACAAAAGGCATTATTTAAATATAATTATGAATGATCACATGAATAATAAATGGTTTGTTCATTTCAATGAAGTCATAACACTGGCAGCAAATTGAGAGCACAAAAATATATCATTGAAAGCAATAAGTTGACAATAACAAATGTCATTATTGTTTATTAATGCCAACATAATAACGAACGGTTCTCGTCTTCAATTCCGATCGAGAACGGACGGTCGAAGAGGTTGGTATGACGGGGATTCGATCCGACGCTTTGGGCTTCTCCGTCGTTCGCTGATTGGTGGGGCGTAAACATCTTTTTTCTTTTTCGACAGCTGTGTGGTGGGTTTTTCCGCTCTTTCTCTTGGATGAATAAAGGAGTAGGGTCCAGGTGCAACCCTGGAGAACAACACCCTGGCGTGACAGAACACCCTGGCGTGACGGAAGTACTATGGCTGGACGGAAGTTACCTCCGATTATTTTCTATAGACAAATTAACGTATTTATCGCTTGAATTAACGTAACAAAGAAATAAAAAAATATTTCGACACGTTAGTAACCATTTTTATAGCTTAGAAAAGGTTTTTTATTTTTAAAATAGGAAAAAATAGAAGGAGTTAACTTCAGCCGATAAATACGTTTATTTGTCTATAGAAAATATCGGAGGTAATTTCCGTCCAGCCACAGTACTTCCGTCACGCCAGGGTGTTCTGTCACGCCAGGGTGTTGTTCTCCGGGGCTGCAGCTGGATACTATTGGAGTAAACCCACCCCATAGCTGTCGACAAAGAAAAAAAATGTTTACGCACCACCAAAAAGTGAACGACGGAGAAGCCCAAAGCGTTGGATCGAATCCCCGTTATACCAACCTCTTAGACCGTCCGTTCTCGATCGGAAATGAAGACGAGAACCGTTCGTTATTATGTTAGCATTATATTACAATAATGACATTTGTTATTGTCAACTTACCATCCGTTGCCAATGAATTATCAAAAAATAATTGACCGCCGGAAGTTGTGAAGTGCCCATGCAAGTGAACGGAACGTTGAAAAGACCCCTGTAATAAATTACAATAATGCCATTGTCAACGTATTGCTTTCAAGGATATATTTTTGTAATCCATTTGCTGTCAGTGTTATGACTTCATTGAAATGAACAAACCATTTAATATTCTTGTGATCATAATTATATTAGAATAATGCCATTTGTTATTGTCGTCAACTTATTGCTTTCAATGATATATTTTTATAATCCATTTGCTGCAAGTGTTATGACTTCATTGAAATGAACAAACCATTCATTATTATTCTTGTGGACTTTTTGCTAAAGAAGAAAAACAAACAAGGGACAAGCATGTACCGTAGAAAGAGAATACTTATTTTTTTATTCATTCATATACAGTATATATTATGTATATATAAAAATAAATATGGCAGTGTGTATGCACTAACTTAGAAGCTATCCAACAAAACAAAGAACTATACACACTAACCCTGCAAAATGAAAACTATTTACAGCAAACAACTATATACACTAACACTGCAAAATAACTATATACACAACAGAAAAACAACTATATACAAAAGAGAACTATGCACACCACCATCCCCGGCAAGAGTGTGCATCAGTGCGGGGCTCCACCCTGGTCCCGCTCCTTCTTCTCCCTCAGCCAGTCCTCCACACTCTGACCCGCCGCAACGGAGCAGAAGAATTCTCCGCCGTGGCGGGAGTGTCCGGTCTCCCTCCGCCTCGGCTGGCCGCATTTACTGCACTTCTGCACCTGTGGCACGCCGGCCCGGGAGGAGTATGTTGTGCCCGGCGGTGCCTCCGCCCGCCGCTTGGCGCTCAGCTTCCTCAGGTATGCCGTTTTGAGGGGTACAGGTAGCTCAGGGCCGGCGTGCTGCGCGGCGGGCAGGGGTACAGGCAGCTCAGGGCCGGCGTGCTGTGCGGCGGCCAGCGGCGGAGGGAGGACGTGTGGAGCCGGCAGTGTCCGAGGGAGCGTCAGGACGGGGACGGGGAGCACCCACACACTCTGCCGGGGCAGTAAGAGGTCCACAAGAAGAGGCTGTGCTGCTCTTAAAGGTCCAGTTGCAGCTGCGGCAGCAGCCGTCGGCGGGAAGGCCGGGTAAGCAGCCGAGGGGGCGGGCTGTCGAGGCGCCAGTAGCCGTCTGGGCGCCGGCAGAGCGGGCCCCGGTGCTGCCACAGCCGGGGCCGCCGCCGCCGCCCCCCTCGCTGCCGCTGGCGTCGCCCGGCCTTGAGGCACCGCTGACGTCGCTGCTGCCGCCGGACGATCCACCGCCGCCGCTGAGGCCGGGCCCGGCGCTGTCGCCGCGGCCGCCGCCGGTGGTCGTCCTCCGTCTGCTGCAACGCCTGGAGTCAACACAGCCCTCTCCTTCTCTCGCTGCGTCCGGGTGAACCTGAGAGCGGGTGGCGACAGTGTTTTAGTCACATGTACACCATCGAGAGCGTGTAGTTCAAGCGTGTCACTGTCCAAAGCATCCAACGCACCCCAGCGAGAGGGTCCTACTGTTCAGCTCCTGCTCCTCCCCGCTGAGGGCTGTCCGCCAGCCCTCAGCCAACCGGGTCTGTGAGGAGGATGAAGACAACACAAACAAACACACCGTGAGGAGCCCGAGTCGCTGCTACGTACGCAGTCTGATGGTCGTCTCCACCGAGTCGTGTGTCTGTGAGTACGACGGGCGTGTGTCTGTACCTCAGCCCGAGCAGGAGCGGGCGTTGCCGGCTGCTCCACGCCGCCCTTCGTCGTCGTCGTCTTCCTCCTCTTCGTCTTGGGCCCCGGCGCCAGGGTGGCCTCCCCGCACGGCGTCTCCTCCACGGAGACGCCACAAGGCTCCACCCTGGTCTGCGCCGGAGCCCGAGCTGGAAGCCCGACCGTCGGTGGAGCAGCCGCAACCTGTGGTGGTGGTGGTGGTGGTGGAGGTGGTGGTGGTGGTGGTGGTGGAGGGGTGGAGGACGGTGCCGGGGGAGGCGGAGACGGAGGCGTCTCCAGCGGGAGCGGGAGGGCCTGAAGGACCTGTACGCCAGCTTCAGACACGGTCACGCACAACCAAACGTCATCAGCACAATGAGAGTGACGGGGCAACACACGGGCAAGCGAGACTAAGTGAGTCTGAGCATTCATGACGTGCAGCATGCCGTTGATTAGATAAAATGGTTTAGTGCTACAAGGCGACCGTTAAGAGGTGTGCTACAAGGCGACCGTTAAGAGGTGTGCTACAAGGTGACCGTTAAGAGGTGTGCTACAAGGCGACTGTTAAGAGGTGTGCTACATGGCGAGGTGTGCTACATGGGGAGTTTAATCAAATCCACATTACCAACACGTGAGTGAGGACGGCGCGTCTACCACCAACAAAGACGGCTACATCACCTGATAAACCTACCTTTGTCCTTCAAGCATCAGCTTTAGCGACCGGCAAATGAAAAAGTTGCAGTTAATGCAAACACACTGACTCAAGAATAGATATCCAAGGCAAATGTTACAGTGCGACGCGTCCGGTGTGGTGCCAGTTACCCATTTCTCCGTCAGTGACCGTCCGGACCAGCTCCTCGTCCGTCACCTCTGGGGTGGGGGGCGGCGGAACCGAGGGGCGCTGGTCTCTGACGGAAGACACCGCTATTGGGGGGGGGGGCAACGGTTAGTAAATCGTATACACTCAACCTCTGTTGTGTGAAAGAGAAAGAAAGAGCTACCTACCTGGAGCTGCAGGCCGTGCTGGTGGGGTCATCAGTCTCCTGATCCGGGCCTGCAGCTCCCCTGGGCCCATCGGACGCCCGCGCAAAAGGGCCGAGAAATTGGGAGCGGTCGGCTTGCGGGGCGGCAGCACGGTGGAAGCAGCGGCCTTCCTGGTGGTGGTGCTGAGGCCGCTGCTGGTGCTGCTGCTGCCGGGCGGAGGGGGTGTAGCAGCCGCCTCCGCCGACCGCTCCTTGTCTCGGCCCAGAATGTACTTTTTGGCGACGTCCATGGAGCTCCCAGGCTGCGGGGTCTTCCGCCGTAGCCACTTGACGTAGCTGCAAGACAACAATCCAAGAGTTGACACGCATAGCAACATGTCACAGCACCGTGTCAACAGTCCACTGCCCTTCACCGCTTACTTGTGACGCTCCTTCTCCTTGGAGTCGTACAGGTCCTTCAGGGTGTCCTCCTTGAACAGCCCGATGCCAACAAGCGCCTCGCCCCCCCGCCCGGGCAGAGTGGCGCGAGCCCGGGCCTCCTCCTGCGCCCGGCGGAACTTGAGGTGCTCCGCAAAAGCGGGGTGGGCGCAGGAGTAGCGGGCGAGGCTGTCCTTGTTGGCCATGAGCGGGCTGTCCGAGGCACTCGTCTCCCTCTCCCGCTGGTGACTGGCGACCACGTGGCAGGCGTAGCCCGCGTCGTTCTCCAGGAGCCATCTGAAGGTCTGACCCCAGTACTTCCCAAGCTGGATGCTGTGGCAGCCCAGCACCAGCATGGGGTTCCCGGGGTCACCGCCCCCGGAGACGACGCGGGCTCGGGCCTCCTTCTCCACCTCCTCCGGCTTCTGGGCCCTGGCGGCGGTGAAGGCCGCCGCCGCATCAGAGGCCTGCAGGACCAACTGATGCGACGGCGTCATCCTCAAATTTGCAAAAGACATCTACAATGACAACAAATGACACGACACAGCATTAAACGAGCATTGCATTAAACGAGCATTACAGTTTACTCCATTAAAGTGACTTTGATGTTCATGGATGCTTACAGGAAAGATAACAGATGGTTTGAAAGGTTGGAATGCTAATCGCCGCGCAATGCGTTTCAATGGGAATCGCGACTCTCCGTAATTTCAACATTAATTTTAACATATTTATAATCCGAAATTCGTCCCAGCCTTCATACCACATACACACTATGGTCTATAGCATATAACCGACTCGTCCTCTAACATTTTAACGCATTTTTCACGATTTACCAGTACTCGTTTTCAAGGCTAACTGCCGCGCAATCCGTTTCAATGGGAATCACGACTCTCCGTAATTTCAACATTAATTTTAACATATTTATAATTCGAAATTCGTCCCAGCCTTTATACCACATACACACTATGTTCTACAGCATTTAACCGAGTCGTCCTCTCACATTTTAATGCATTTTTCACGATTTACCAGCACTCGTTGTGAATGCTAACCGCCGCGCCATCCGTTTCAATGGGAATCGCGACTCTCCGTAATTTCAACATTAATTTTAACATATTTATAATTCGAAATTCGTCACAGCCTTTATATCACATACACACTATGGTCTATAGCATATAACCGAGTCGTCCTCTATCATTTTAATGCATTTTTCACGATTTACCAGCTAGGTTCAGCATGACCTACCTTATCCATCGAATGCAGACTGAGATAATGGCTGATGTCACACGTGGAAGGTTCTTACGTTGAGGATTCTTGGGTTGATTCTTGGTTGGAATGCTAATCGCCGCGCAATCCGTTTCAATGGGATATGCAGGTTGCTGATTGCAGGTTGCTGATTGGGCGGGCGAAACTTGGGTTGAAGATTCTTGGGTTGATGCAGGTTGCTGATTGGCTGAGAAACAGAGAGCATCGCTGGACAGATACCCATTCTTCTCTTTATTCATCCGACAGAAAAAGCGGCAAAAACCCACCGCATCGCTGTCTATAAAGAAAAAAATGTTTACGCCCCAGCCCCACCAATCAGTGAACGACGATGGAGAAGCCCAAAGCGTCGGATCGAATCCCCGTCATACCAACCCCTTTGACCGGCCGTTTTCGATCGGAAATGAAGACGAGAACCGTTCGTTATTATGTTAGTTATAATGATAGAACACCGGTTCTGAATGGGTGAAGCATCCCTTTAACACCTTCCAGTCCGACACTCAATACCCAAAGGACTCCTCTCGCTCAGTGGGGGCTGCTGTGATTCAGCGGGCGTGTCTCCTCAAGCCTCAACACCTTCTCTGATCTGTCTCCTGATGAACCCCAGAGAGAAGCACTTGGCTACTAGATGATAAACACATCCATTAATAAATACAGCAACGGCTGGTTTGATTCCGCAGCACAAAAGAAAACCATCACGCGCCTTGTTCAGGAACATCTAATGCTGGTTCGGAGCGCCGTGTGATGTTGTGCAACACGTCTTCTGTCGGTCACAACAGGAACACACATATCCCCTCCTCCGCAGTGAGGAGATGATCTGCAGTGATGGGTTAGGCCGTGGAACTTTTAATTCCACACACGGATGAACTACCCCAAATGAATGTTTTTATACGATAAAATCTCTATAATGAGTTTTATGACCTTCTCAAACGAGAACAAAGTTAGTTCTAGTTAAAGGTCCCATGACATGCTATTTTATGTATTCTTTAATATAGGTATTAGTGGGCAACTAACAGTATTCAAAGACGTTCCCGAAATTCAGCCGTGGTGCAGAGTTACAGCCACTCCGAGCCAGTCGCACATTGAGCTTCCCCCAAATCAGTGGCGTATCCAGGACATTTTTACTGGGGTGGCCAAGATGGGACACAAAGCTAGTGTGGGGTGGCCATGGCATAGCGAAGTTTAATACATACCCGTACGCAGCCAACTGCGGTTCGAATCCCGGTCCTTTGGTGCATGTTGCATCCCCTCTCTCTCCCATGATTTCCTGTCTCATAACTGTCAAATAAAAGGTGTCTATGCTGGTGAAATGACTTCTTTTTTTTAAAGTCATTTTTTAAATTCCATTTCCACCTATCACAGTCCTCAAGTATATCTGGTTATTTTAACATGTCTATTTTTAATCAGTAATTATGTTCAGAATAGGGTACACATTTTCTAAGAGCCATTTCCTTAGTGGATTAAAGTCCTCATCAAGTTAAATTAGAGTAGCAAAATTCAACTGCTCTTAACTCATCCTATATAATAACATTAATCAGCTCATCATCTGTGTCACCTGTATTGTTACCTGTGTTTGCTTTACTAATTGAGGCGCCATCTTGTGGTTACATAAAACACAGCAATCCAGGCAACAGAACAAACCAAAATGCTTTAAGATAGACCTTATTAAAAAGTGTATCTGTAAGCAAAGGATAAATTAAGCTTGTAAGGAAAAAAACAGAAATATTTGTTGTTCTTTACATGCTTAGTTTATGTTATTATTTAGCTTAGATCTAATTTGTTGGAGATACTGGAATTAGATTTTTTTGGTTTGTTCTTTGCTTTGGTGTGTTTTTATTTAACCACAAGATGGCACCTAAATTAGTAAAGCAAACATAGGTAACAATACAGGTGACACAGAGGATGGCCTGATGACTGAATAATGTTATTCTATAGGATGCCTTGTGATGTATGAAAATGTGCAAAAAGTGGGTTTTCAACCCAGACAGTATTCATGTCCAGGGCCCTGATGAAGGTATAAACGTTGGCTTTGATTCAACATAAATTATGAAGTTATTATAAATCAAACAGTTAAGCCTTAGAATCACAAATTAACTTGATAAACATACATAAACAATTGTAACATAAACCAAACAAATCTTAACTCCAAAGTATATACTATAAAGTAATGTTATGTAAACCTTCAAACTCTCATGAACAATAGAGGATTCTAATAATAGTAACAAAGTGCAATAGAGGTAGCTAGTTCTTGCTTTTGCTCATTCTCCTGCTACAAAATGCTTTCACATAGGCCATAAGACCACAAGACAAGACTTAAGTCCAATGCAATGCCACTCTTACAACTCACTTTTAATAACACAATTAACACATATTGCATCTCAAGCATTGGTGGCATTTGAATGCAACAAATAAGTCACAGCTTGTTCTTGTGTTATGCTGGGCTGATGGCGATTCAGGAGTTGGGTGATTTGGATTGGGCAGCGTAACTTAACTCAGCGTAACTGTGACTTCTAGCCAACATTAACATTGTTATTACTGTTATAATTATTACTCATTTAATCGTTTTATCTTTGGTTTTTACAGACTGGAAAAAGTTACTGAAAAAATGGGCCATTTGAGTAATTCCGAAAGATTAGCTCAGCTCCTCCGGGCGTAAATTCTCCTGGTGAACGGTGGTCCAGGACAGCGGAGGAGCGCTGTAACGGAACACTTCGCCACTAGGGGGCGGGGTTTCACCGCTGTAGCGACACACTCCGCCACTAGAGGTCGGTGTTTCACCCAAAACCAAAAGTAAACATTAAATAATAAGAGCTGCGATATGAAATAAAACTTAAAAGATAGAACGCTTCACGAATTTGCGTGTCATCCTTGCGCAGGGGCCATGCTAATCTTCTCTGTATCGTTCCAATTTTAGTATATGTGATACCGAAGTAACACAAATACTGCCTAATCCTGAGTTATAGATATACGTCCGCTCAGACACCCAAGGCTCTGTGTTGGTGTGGAGCTACAAAAGACTCAGACAGACTAACGCTGCATTGCCCGGCCGTGGCGGACCGGCGCAGCGCTCCACTATGTGGTGTGAGGAGGACGTTATGGGTTCGGTTGTTGAGATTATTATTACTGGAACGCCGCAGCGCGAGGAACTCTGGGTAGAGCATGGGGGGATCTCTCAGCCACGGGATTGGTGGAGGCAGACAAAGGACTAATGCCCCGTCACGTGACCCCCCCCCCCCCCTCTGCATTCCTCCCTCTGTTAATGTGTGTGGGGGCCCGTCAGGGATCACCCCCCCCCTCGTGCTTCCTGGTGCGGCGGCTGCCTGTTCCTCTCACGAGGCAGCGCAGCCCGCGGCTCCAAGCCGGTGGTGGTGGTGCTGGTCTAGGGCTAAGAAGGAGCGACTTCAAACTCCATAGACCACAGCCTGTTTAGGGATAGAGTCAGACCACTGTGTCGCCAAACAAGAACACATACAGCTATGGATTGACTAATACTGTGAGCTTATTCTACTCATGACAAGAATCTAATGTATAAAAACATAAAATACATAATTGGATCAATTGTAATTTGATTACTGAGCAGTATTGGCCAGAAGAGAGGTCCCATGCTGACCCCTAACGCTAGCTTTTTGATTGTTCAATGTTTTTACATTTTTAGAGTGATGTTCAAAAAGCCACCGCTAGGTGTCAGCATGCGACCTCTTATGGCTCTCTGAGCTGGTGAGCAGCAGGTTGGATATTCGCCGGATATTCGGTTTTGCAATCTGATTGATCAACACAATTGCAATTCATTACGGGTGTAGTTTGTTGAGTACAGTGTAGGACACCGTATTGACCAAAAATTACACAGACATTTAGTTGTTTCTATCGACACCTTTGCGGGAACAGCACTTTTATCCAGTGGGTCAATAGAGGGCGCCGTCACACCAAATTTGTACCGGGTGCCAAATTTGTACCGCCTACGTAATCCATACGTAAACCATTCCAAACCTGCCTGGCAACAGACGATCGCGTCGAATGACGCATTTGCGAACTCGTTCATTGAGCGGGACAAGACAGATAACACTAATTTTACAAATAACATTTATTAGCGTTCCTAACTTTATATTTGTATTGTATTTATATATTTCCCTACACAGTAATAGCTAAATGTTATGGGGATAACGTGAATAACAATAATAAGAACAAAAACAATAGGGATCCAACCTGTTGGCTTGGACCCCTAATAAAAAACATTTACCAGTTAGTAAATGCCTGCTCACCTATCTATCCATCTATCTACCCACCCACCCACCCACCCAGTCATCTAAATTAAATCAAGGAAATTAAATTAACACAAGCTAGCTAGACTATGATACACTTTAAACCCTCAGTTTACTAGCTAAATTTGATTAAACAATTAAATACAATACAAATATAAAGTAAAAACAAGTGTTATCTAGCGATCCGTTATCTGTCTTATATTATTTCGTCTTTGGCAACATGAGCGCGATTGTTTTTGAAACCTGCCTGGCAACGGACAACCAGTTGTCTGCAACGGACAACAGATTACGTAGGCGGTACAAAATTTGGCACCCGGTACAAATTTGGTGTGACAGCGCCCCTCCGTGAAATATTCACTTGGCCACGTTGGAGTCAGTAGCCGCGTTTACATGGACACATCTGTTCCGCATAGATTTCTATGCGGAACAGAAAATGATCATGTATACGCCTCATTCGGAATACAATTATCTGTTCGGCATAGATTCTATGCCGAATAGAAGTGGTGGTGTAGTCCGTTTGAATCGCCATGTATACACTTATTCCGAATAGATTGGGGTTTAATTTAGAGCAGCCGCAGTAGTTCGCCATTGGTCCCCTGAGCTCCGTCGGTACTTTTAAGCACACCGAACTTCACCGCGGTCAATGAAAGTGGATTTATTGCCTGATTCACGTCTTTGTTATTATCACTCCGTAAAAGTAGTCCGGTAAGCGTGTCCGGTTGCTTAGCGACGGGACATGGGTGTTTATTAATGACGTGTCCGCGCGCGTCCAAAATAACTAAATGAGTAGGCTACTACTAGTACTTTTGCAGGCTGAACGTTAAAATACTTCTTAACTTAGAGAGATGGCATCTGCAGTAGTGCGCAATTGGACCTTCGAGGATTCCTGGTCACTAAATTCCCGTAAGACCACTCTCTCCCACCAGTCTTGGCTGCGGACTCGCATCCAAATTCCTCTTGTTTGCGGCGGAGCTTAGGGTAAATATAAAGATCTGACGAGAAATTGACGTTGCTGCGCTGTCCTCCTCCTTCTTAATTGAAGGAGCAGGCAGAGAAAAGCTCTCTCCTGCTGTGTTTTCATTAAAATCAAATTTAAAATCCCCGAGTGATAAGACATCCATTATGTCGCCGCCGGTCCAGAGATGTGTCAGGTGTGCGCGAGAGACATAACGGACACTTTTGTTACTGCCATGTATACAGTACATTCGGAACACATTTTTAGGAACAGATCTATGCCGCATAGAAATCTATGCGGATCAGATGTGCCATGTAAACGCGGCTAGTGTAAGCACACTAACTTTTTGCTGTCTATCAAGCAGAGACAGCTTTTCATTGGCGCAAGAAAATTCGCCCTCGGGTCGCAACAGTGTGCGACCCAGGCCAATGGTATCGCCTTCTTTTTTTGTTATTACCACATGATGGGACAATTCAGAGAATAAATCAAATAGACTACCTCCCTCAGCAGCATTCGCGCAACACAACTACAAGTAGAGAAGAGATAGATCGCTGACTAGCAGAGAGTTGTAAGCACTTTCCACCCATTTCAGTAGTGGCATTGGACTCCCTAAGCAATGTTATACTTAAAAGGAGCAAGTAAGTTACATTATAATTTAGTCTTTCGGCCTGTAGCACATGAACAAAATTAAGCAACTGTCCCATATTTCTAATTGCATTTGAAGTAGACAAGAGACTCAAAAAATGGACGCTATAGGACAGTGATCATGATTTGTCTCAATATAACAACAATGGGTCTAATAGCAATGGCTGGTGGACTGGCCATGAAGTAGGTCTGTATATGTCGATATTCAAAATTAAAATTAAAAAAAAAAAAAAAAAAAAAAAAAACTTTATTTGTCCCCAGGGGGCAATTGAGGGCACATAGCAGCATATGGGGTCAGAACAGTCTCATTAATAATGAATGCACAGAGAAGGATTCACAAATTTATTTTTTGACTTGTATATAAATTACTCTCTTCCCACAAATACCTTTCAATGCACACACAAATGGATATCCGTATGTATAAATGTAAAATAAATCCATAACCAAAAATAAGTTTCCCAAACAAATTTCTGATCCGCACACAAATGTGCCTTGTTTTAAATAAATGTAAAATAAGTCCATAAATATATTAATTAAAAAAATATTTGCAATTTTCATCAAAAATGTATTTGGATGTTGTTACATTTAGGCCTAACTGTTCAATTTGAATTCGGGGCTTATTTTCCCGATAATGACCGGCGTTCTAGACATTATCCCTTACATATATATTTAGCAGAGTAGGCCTAGTAACAAATGTGTACAAAGTTACATATGTATTAAAAAGAAAAGTCGGGTTGAAATCGGGCTCGGGCTCATACGGTTAATGTGTCGGGTCGGGCCGGGCTCGGACAGAACGTGCACGGGCTCGGGCCGGGTCGGGCTTGATTTTCTGGGCCCGATCTAATGCCGCGTTTCCACTGCAGGGTGCGGAACGGATCGGATCGCAAAGGGGCGGTAGGGAGGGGGCGGTATAGCCCAGCTCAGTTCCGAGGTCGCGTTTCCACCGCCGACAGTACCCTTTGTGGTAGGCCGGATGTCAATCGCCGCGGCAGCTACGTAAACATCGTAAACAACGTCTTCCTCCGCAAGAATGCAGACGAACGTCTCCACCTCCTTGTTCGCCCAAGCAAGCTTTTTACGCAACATGTTAATTGTAAAGAATAATACCTCGAGGCTACTGTTTGTTTGTTTTTATCCCCGCGTCACCCGGAAGTGACGATTCTGTCGACCAATCAACGGAGGGGGGGTGTAGCTAGAATTCCAGGGTACCCTTTCAGGCGTCTGGTCTCGTTTTGGGTACCGCAACGGAGGAGTCCCTAAAATGGGGCCGGAACGGGTACGGCAAAGTCCGGGTCACGCCCAGACTTTGTTGGCGTGACCCTTTGTTGGCGTGATCCGTTCCGCACCCTGCAGTGGAAACACGCCATTATGGCGCATTTCCACTGCAGGGTGCGGAACGGATCCGATCGCAAAGGTGCGGATTGGGTCGCGTTTCCACCGCCAAAAGTGGGCGTGACCCGGACTTTGCCGTACCCGTTCCGGCCTCGTTCTCGGGACTCCTCCGTTGGGGTACCGAAAACGAGACGAGACGCCTGAAAGGGTCCCGGGAAATTCTAGCTACACACCCCCTCCGTTGATTGGTCGACAGAATCATCACTTCCGGGTGACGCGGGGATAAAAACAAACAAACAATAGCCTCGAGGTATTATTCTTTACAATTAACATGTTGCGTAAAACGCTTGCTTGGGCGAACAAGGAGGTGGAGACGTTCGTCTGCATTCTTGGGGAGGAAGAAGTTGTTTACGATGTTTACGTAGCTGCCGCGGCGATCGACTTCCGGCCTACCAGAAAGGGTACCGTCGGCAGTGGAAACGCGACCTCGGAACTGAGCTGGGATATACCGCCCCCTCCCTATAAGAGGGGGCGGTAGGCCTATATCCCACGGCATAAGCTCGACTACACTGCCGCCCATAGGTTTGGCATAGTTATAATGACGCTCGACAGCGTATTTATGCGTTTTGATGTAAACGACAATTTTTTTGTAAACGATGCTGTGTGCAATGTTTTTTTTGAAAACGGGAGGGGGGGAAATATTCGTTTCTATAAATACCCTGCTACGTATAAACGAGGCCTTAAACAGCAACTCGAATTCGAGGAGATAATAATGAGATACTATCTCGTAATAATGATAGTTTCGTAATTATTAGATAATTTTCTCGTACTTACAAGATAATCATCTCGTCATTATGAGATATTTTGTCTCCTGTGAATGCTACGAGATTCCGTAAAAAGGTATTAAATTCAACTTATAATTTCTGTATAAACCCTGACCAAGCTTTTACTCAGTTGAGTTCCAATATTACACACAGATACAATAGTTGATCTGTTGATCAATCCGATTGCGGGGTAAATGAAAACCAAACATCGAACCCGCATCTGGCTCTGAGCCATGGACAGATCCCGTATTACCTGAACCTCGTGAAGACAAGATGCATAGGCCTACTTTTATTTTACGATCCATTCTAAACGTGGTCATTTGTCTTATATGATCGTCAACATATTGATCGTTGCCATTTTTGTGACGGCTACTGAAATAAGCTGATTTAAAGAATCTTTCTAAAGTTTGGATGTTGAGATTTCAGTTGTATCGTCGGACTGAAAATTATATAGAAGAGTAGGCCTACCAATATGCTAACGGTTTCATTTATAACACTCAAGACATTTTCTAAGGCGCCACTTAAAAGAGATATATATTTATATCCATATACCCCCTTGGCTTAACAAGGGGGTGCATAAAAGGAACACGTTAGCCTACTCACCGAATACTGATGAAAATCTTCCCCTCTGTCGCCTTTTCTCGTTCTGGGTTCCTGCGTTGGTCGCCTGCCTGCAACAATGTTCAACATATTGTATCGTTCCAACTTATAAGTCTGTTTGCTACTGCAAGCACATCTAGGCTACTGTTCTTCTTATGCATACTTCCAGCTACAGAAACCATTCAACTATCAAAACGTCCAGCTCTTTAACGGCATGATGACTACCTCTCGGCGTTTTTTAACTCTTTCAACTTTTTAAACTATTACACTTTTTCGGCGTTTTTTTTTTTTCGGCAAGTCAATGGGCGGACGGTCGTCGCCTTCTCTGACATCGTAACATGTTACATTTTCAACATTAACCTTCGTTCAAACTATTTAACAAATAACACACTTGTATCTTCAATAATCTGAAAACATAATTTCGGTTAACTTTATACTTTTTTCAGAATCACAGTTTACGTTCCGTATCGGCTTCGTTTCTGTTGGTCTCAGTTGGACAGTGATTAGCTCAGCTGCTCAGGTCAGAACATGGCGCACGTGCAGGTGGCGCTGCCAAATTGGACTACTTTTTACTACGTCAGTTCGTTAGGACGAAACGCATTCTAGTTTGAACTACTATCATTTCACACATTCTCCAGTCCAAGCATATCTTTTATCGTCGATATGTACCATGTGGATATTTTATTTTATAATCTTGTTTATGATGTATGCGGTGTGTGACGTGTTCAAGCGACTGTGACTTCCAATTCCTCCCTGGGGATCAATAAAGTATTTATCTATCCATCTACCTAACGTGCATTATTTGAACTTGAGTATATTCCGAGCTAGTGGTTCATTCATGGGTTCAATACCTTGTCATGCTTATACATGCTGTGTATTGACTTTAACTATATATTAATCAAACAACTCCATACATTATCTGAATGATATGAAAAACCATCCCATATATCTCACCGTATGAGTATTAATCATTCTCTCCTCTCTCCCTGGTATCCAGTAGGCTATGTTTGAGTCCTAACCGTTAAATACATTTCCTCTCATCTCCTTCTGACCGCCAGGTGGCGCCACCGCGTCACGGACCAGGAATCCAGCGACTCTCCTCCAGGAAGCCCCGGCGCCTCCCCGGGCCTCCCCCACGCAGTGATGTCCGTCCCTGCCACCCCAGTCTCCACCCTTGGCTCCAGCAGGCCGCTGACCCGAACCCTCCTAGCCTCCCGACAGAAGGAGAACCTCTGGGAGAGCAGGAGCCACGACGAGGACCCCGACAGCGGAAGCAGCGCACGGCGAAAACAGACTTTCCCGAGGAGAGGAAGGACGAAGGCTACTGGAAGACCAGCGAGGCGGGCCAGCGTTCCAGAGGGGCCGCTCTCTCTGGAAGGAGCCCCCCAGAGGGGCCCCTCTCTCTGGAAGGAGCCCTCCAGAGGGGCCCCTCTCTCTGGACGGAGCCCTCCAGAGGGGACCCCCTCTCTTGAAGGAGCCCCCAGAGGGGAACCCCTCTCTTGAAGGAGCCCCACAGAGGGGACCCCCTCTCTGGAAGGAGCCCCACAGAGGGGACCCTCTCTCTGGACGGAGCCCTCCAGAGGGGCCCCTCTCTCTGGACGGTGCCATCCAGAGGGGCCCCTCTCTCTGGACGGAGCCCTTCACAGGGGACCCCCTCTCTGGACGGAGCCCTCCAGAGGGGCCCCTCTCTCTGGACGGAGCCCTCCAGAGGGGTCCCCTCTCTCTGGACGGAGCCCTCCAGAGGGGCCCCTCTCTCTGGACGGAGCCCTCCAGAGGGGACCCCCTCCAGAGGGGACCCCCTCTCAGCGGCCTCTCCTGCCCTCAGGCTGGGCCCCACCGCGGCCTCTCCTGCCCTCAGGCAGGGCCCCACAGCGGCCTCTCCTGCCCTCAGGCTGGGCCCCACCGCGGCCTCTCCTGCCCTCAGGCTGGGCCCCACAGCGGCCTCTCCTGCCCTCAGGCTGGGCCCCACCGCGGCCTCTCCTGCCCTCAGGCTGGGCCCCACCGCGGTCGGCCTGGGAGCCCCAGTGCGGGCGGCCTCATGCTCTCCAGTGATGGAGGGCCCGGGCGTGGCTGAGCGGCAGGCTGGGGGTCCCCCCTGGCCCCCCGGCCCTCTAGAGGTCAGCCCCGGTCGAAGCACCGAAGGCCGGCCAGACTAGAGCCCGCCTCACAGGCTCCCCGTCCAGGCCCTCGGCCCGGCCCCACGGGGCAGAGAAGGGCCCGTGGCGGGCGACAGCGCCACGGGTACGGATCCCCGGGGAGAGGAGGTCGGGACGCCTCTCCCCCCGCTGGGGAACGGGCAGGCCGGACCGGAGGAGAGGCGCCTGGGGGGGTCTTCTCCAGGGCCTGGAGAGGAGGCTGGGGCTGGGCTGGGGCTGAGGCTGTTAAGGGGTTAGGGTTAGGGTAGGGTTGGGGTTAGGGTTAGGGGTGGGGTTAGGGTTGGGGGTGGGGTTGGGGATAGGTTAGGTTTTTGTTAGCCACGCATTAACCCCTCCCATTCCCTTCATTTCGTTTTAGTAATTTTGTGCGGTTTGATGATCTGTGTTTTGAAGAGAATTGAAGAGAATATTATAAATCGAAAGGCATTTTTCTATAATTTTTTATTTTTTTTTATTTGACCTTTATTTAACCAGGAAAGTCCCATTGAGATTAAAAACCTCTTTTTCAAGGACGTCCTGGCCAAGAGGCAGCAACAAATAACATATGTACACTCACAATATTACACTCACAACATATAGACAGAAATTCAAATGATAAAAAACAGAATATACAATTTGTATATTCACTACAAATGTTTTTGTAGTGAATATACTAATAACTAATCACTAATAGTAGTTGTGCTAAATCCCCTGCTTCAATTTGGTGCTGCTTTGGTTGTGCTCACAGAGAATATAAAGAACGTTGGACGCCGTACGTTAGATCCCTCACGTCATTGTGGATCAAAATAATAACTGTAGGGGAAGCAAACCGGATCAGCTGCATTCCTCTGACCGGAACCGTGGTCCAGTTTACATCACGACCAGACGTCATAACGCATAACAGCACATGACAGAAAGGTTGGGAACACATAACTATAATCATTAATACGAATCATTGGAACTTGCAGGTTGGTTGTTATCCAACAGCCTGATTTCAAGAGTTGGATAATCAAGATATGAGTTATATTGCAGTATTAATAGTTTATATATGCATTCAAAGTTGTGTTATCAACTCGTAACACTAGTAGAAGACCAACATGCTGCAGGTATGCAGTCACACCGGTGTCTACAGGTGATCTGAACAACAGGGATCACGTTACATGATGAGTGACCTTGGAACTGGTAACCAATTGGTTAGGGACCGTACTCATGTTTCCATCACAACATGAACTTGAATGAATGAATGTGGTCGAAGAAAACAAATGGTCGGAAGGAAGGCTTAACAGAGAGAGGGAGGGGAGCAGGACATCGTGACATCCACGTGACTTATCCCCATCGTCAACGATAGGAAGGCTATTTTTAGCAGCACACGTCGATGCTGAATGACGCACAAGGGAGAGTTGCACAATGGAGACTTACAAAATACAAATATTTTAATATATATATAGAAAGGTATGACAACCGAACAGCAATATCCCCATGGTTACCACATGGCCTTCTGAGCAGCATCAACTCTAGGACCCTTACTGGAAGTCCTGAATGATGCCCTTTTATTTTTGACCGCGGTGTTTATTCCTGCTCTCACCTCCAGGTGTCGCCAAACACCACCGTGTGTTGCTCCATCTTATAATAACGTCGGTTTCTCCACATATGGATCTTTCTGCTTTCGATGCGGTGGGGTTTAATAATAGAGTGCCTCTGTTGGGTTAATTGTAGGAAATGAAGGGAATCATCTTTACCTCTATAAATCAATATAAAAAAAACAGGGCCGTTCCCCGGGAAACTAAATAAAGGACATGTTATGTAATAGTAATGCATAGGAGGAACATAACGTCTAGGCCTCCAGGCCTCCCGCTACACCGACGTCTCCGAATAGACCCCCGCTGCTCCCGGGAGGTCTCTGCGCATTACTGACGTCACCCGTACCGGCAGCACGGGACGTGAAGCGGGGCTGCGCGCGCAGAGCTCGGAATCCAGGAGAGGCGTTGGAATTCGGCTGATGACGTTCATCACATGTGATGAAACAGTCAATGACATTAATTCATTAATTGATGACTCTTACGTTGGCAACTGCTGCTCCTCGTGCATAGATACCATCAGGTCTTTGTCTGCAGTCACCGCGTGGAGAAACCAGTGTGCGCGCACACACACACACACACACACACACACACACACACGCACACACACACACACACACACACACACACACACACACACACACACACACACACACACACACACACACACACACACACACACACACACACACACACACACACACACACACACACAAAACCCCCTTCCGTGAAACACTTTTTGTTGCTAGGCAGGCGTCACTACTGTTGCCAAGGAAATGTTTTCACGTAGCAGAGGAGAAGGTCTGCGTGGAGGGAGGGCAGGGGGGTGGTTGGTTACCAGAGTGGTGGGGGCGGGGCTGGGGGCAAGTTCAAGGCCACCGTTCCCAATTATGGTGTGTGTGTGTGTGTGTGTGTGTGTGTGTGTGTGTGTGTGTGTGTGTGTGTGTGTGTGTGTGTGTGTGTGTGTGTGTGTGTGTGTGTGTGTGTGTGTGTGTGTTTTCCAAGTGTGTGTGTGTGTGTGTGTGTGTGTGTGTGTGTGTGTGTGTGTGTGTGTGTGTGTGTGTGTGTGTGTGTGTGTGTGTGTGTTGGAAAGAGCGGTTGAGAGACCGAGTGAGAGGGGACAAAGGATCTGCGCGAGGAGATCGTATTCATGTGTTCATAACGTTGTATGATATAACATATTTCACAGAAATCGTATGTCACAGATTATGTGGGAGACGAAAACAAGTCCGATGTTAGAATCCGAATTATTTGACGCATTCTTTGGAATTTCTAGATAAAAAAATATTTATTTAAATATGTTATTATCCTATAACGTGTGCAGACACATTTCCCATGACAAAGTGCATCTCTTACTGCGTCGTGCAACGTGGCCTCTGCAAAACCTTTGTCCTGCACATCCAGCGGTGTGATGCTATGTAGAGTAGCCTACAGGTCCGTACCTCTCTAGAGCAGAACCCCTCTCTGTCGTACACCGGGGCTGGGTGGACCCTGTGTAGTGCCCCGTACCCCTCTGGAACGCTCCGTACCTCCCTAGAGACGTACCCCTCTGAACCCGTACCCCGAGCGTTCCGTACCTCTCCAGAGCCGTACCCCTCTGTCTCTATGCGCCGGGCGGGGTAGAGCCGTACCCACTCAGTCTCTGTATTCACCGGGCGGGGTGGAGCCCAGAACGTGACGCGGCAGCCGCGCTGTTATGCAACCATTGACCTACTAACACATATTCTACCGGAGAGGACCTGGAGCAAGGCAGCACCGCGCAGCAACACGGAGAGCCGAGGATCGGAACGGAACCCGGCTAGAAACACGTTGAGCCACGAACGACTACTGATCTCTGATCAGAACAGGAGCACTTTGGTCATTTGGAGAACAGGAAACGCAGAGCGAACCCCAGCCGGTGGAACCAGACGGCTTTTGTCTTTGCGTTTTTGGAGACACGTCCCTTCTGAAGGTATTTGAACCGTTTTGTTTCTATTAACGGAACGTGTGGTTGTTTCTCTCCGGCTGTTTGGTGTGATTCGTGGGTTTAAACCCCGGACCATGTGAGCCCAGAGCCGCTCGGCGCACCGCTGATGCTCGGCGCACCGCTGATGCCCGGCTCATTGTTCCCATGCGGCCCCCCTACCGGCCGCCCCTCACCCTCAACCTTATTTTAATCCAACACACATTTTCTCCATCATTTTGACCTTATCATATCCTAATACACATATTATACATGTTAAAACCAGACAATCGTGCGGATTTGGAAACGGTTTTCTGGTGGAACATGGAGTCAAACGATTCGGACATCCTCTCAATGTGCTCAATGTCAAAGTGAGGTAGTTTCCATCCTGGGTAAGAGGACGCCCGGTGTCGTCGACATGCAGCGTGATAAACTGTATCGCGATTAACTGTGTCGTGGACTCGAATCGGAATAAACTGTCGTGGTAAACTGTGTCCTGATCAACTGTGTCGTAATAGACTGTATCGTGATGAAATGTGTCGTGATAAACTAGGTATCGGCTCGATGGGCGCTGCTGTATCAGCACGTGCATTTGGTGAGTTCGCCTTTTGAAGTCAGACCTGAAAGGTTATAAAGTCAGATGCAAGGTTACTTGTATATTTGTACCCTGAATCGTGGTTACATTTATACACTGAATCTAAGTTAAATTTGTACCTGAATCTTAGTTACATTTGTACATGAATCTTAGTTACATTTGAAACCTGAATCTAAGTTACATTTTAACCCTGAATCTCAGCTTTAAAGCCTAGGCCTATAATAATAATAATAACATCCTAGTTGTGCCTTTCTTTGTTAAGATGTTTAATATTGGCATATAGGCAGCTATATCTGATATATTTAGGTTTTTCCAGGTTTATAGCCAATACTTTATAGCCACTTACATAATCATTTTAGTGTAATTTTCTAAGGACGGAATCGAGAAGCCAATTCAACTAATAGATGGTACAAAATACCAGAATGTTGATACCAGAATGTTGTATCACTGGATGTTTTGATATTTTAAGCTGACCATCGCTTTGCCAGGTGATAGAAACCAGGGCAGTGGCAGGTGGCCAAGGCATTCAGACTCAAGACATTCAGACTCAATAACACTTTCCTGAAGAGGCTCCTAAATTTAGCCTTGGTCGGAACATAACTCACGCAGAATTAATACTTAGAAGTTGTTTACTTACCTTGAGGAATAGATGTGCATGTTATTTTCCTTCATGTGTGTTGAAAAAAAATAACAATATAATTGTTATGAATCTAAAATAAGGGGTTGTAACATCTATACTGCAATCTATAGTCACCTATATGTGGTTTGCATAAACTCATCTTAAACTGTGCCACTATTTATTGCAGAAATGCACACTAAGCATGTTTAACAAGATGATTATTAAGGGCTTTTGATTACAATATGACGTATCAAGATTATCAAGATGCAAACATTACTGGCAGCCTAATGGCAAAAACCACAAACATGAAAGCACAATACATGTTCGTTGAGCATGGATTAGGGCCCATCTGAACTATTTTACTGTAAAGTCGACTATGCGATGATGTGTCTGGTAAATTAACAGTCAACATGTTACTGATAGGCTTGTGTGAAGGCATTCGTCTCATACTGGAATCATGAGCAGCAGCACTCGCGGCAATCGGCTTCTAGGAATCAGTGAATGACCTGGAATGTCTGGTGGCCGGCCTCAGGTTCTGCAGGCTTTACAAAAACACCCCTCCCCACACACACACACACACACACACGCACACACACACACACACACACACACACACACACACACACACACACACACACACACACACACACACACACACACACACACACACACACACACACACACACACACACACACAGCCAGTTGGAACCGGCTGCCTTGGGCCTCTCTACATGTGCTGGGGGGTGAATCACTGGGAGGGAAGTGGAGTGTGTTATTCACCTCTCATGAAGTCATTGCACAGCTCATACTGGTGATGAGGGATCCTTTAGCAGCCTGCGGCCCAGAATACTCATTCCAAGATCTATCGAATGGATTCCTACAGCCAGACGACAGCCAATGGGGAGGGAGAGGGCTCTTCCTGGGTTATAACACAAGGAGCGACCGGGTGTGTGTCTCTCTGTGTGTGTGTGTGTGTGTGTGTGTGTGTGTGTGTGTGTGTGTGTGTGTGTGTGTGTGTGTGTGTGTGTGTACCTGCGTTACCTAACCCGTCCCCTGTTGTAGTGTTCACCGTGTGTTACCCGAGGACCGGAGGAGGCGGCCGGCATGTAGGTCAAGTGCTGCAACAGCCAGCTTCTCTCCGCAGCCTCGGGAGAGGGAGGGGGGGAGGGAGGGAGAGGGGGAGAGGAAGGGAGGGGGAGAAAGGGAGAGGAGGAGGGAGGGAGGGGGGGGGCGGTGTTACTCTCTGCTAGACCGCAGCTCCCTGGGTGTGTTCGATGACGTAAATGCAGTCTCCCCCTCCCTCTCCCCCTCCCTCCCCCTCTCCGTGGAGCAGAGGCATGCCACGAGGCTCAGCTTCCTGCTCCTCGTTGTGTGACGGCGGCGGCGGCGGCGGCGAGGACGGCCGCGGTCACACAATCACAGCCGCTGCCTCCTTTGTTACCTATTTGATCATTTAGTATACTTGTTGTTGACGTAATCCCAACCCCCCCACCCCCCCCCCCCTCCCCCCATAATCCCCCCGCTGCTCGTTAACCTAAATTCCTCCAGCGACCCCCCCCCCCTAACCCCCGTACCCCTCCTCCCCTCCCCCCCCCCCCTTACCCCCGTACCCCCCCTCCCCTCCCCCCTTCCTCTCCTCGCTTTAATTCCTTTTATTCTCTCCTCTCGGTGGCTCTATTTTTAGAGAGCACTCTAAAAACTCCCTTTCTCCCCCCCCTCGCCCCCGCCCCCCGTCTCCCCCTCTCTCCCCCCCCTCCCCCTCCTTCTCCCTCTCTCTCCCCCCCCCCACCCCCTCCCCCTGTCTGTCCCTGGCCCGCAGCCCCTCTGACCTATTTTATGGCTCCCAGTCAGAGACGGAGGAGTGTTTACTGCGAGGCTGTTTCTAGGTCAGTGGGACACGCAGACGTACGCGCCCGCCGCTCCCTCCCATTCCCCGGTCTTTTGTTGTCGGAGCGCTCTGCCTGCGCTGGTGGCTCTCTGAACACAACGGACTGTAGCGAGGTCCGCTCTGAGCCGTACTCGCTTGCCACCAGGTCTGTAGAGTCATTTGTGTCTGAACGCTCGTGTGATCGTGTGTGAGAGGCTTGCCTGCTTGTGTTGCGATGCTCTATTGTTGTTGGGCTGTTTTTACATCGTCTGTTGCTGAGGAGTCGTGTTTGATGTTTTGCAATCGCCGTGAGGGTGTTGTGCTGTAACCGGAGGGGAACGGGTGGATTCATACGAGAGGTGTAGAGGATGATCAGCGAGAAGAACGCACGCGGCTGAGCGCAGGAAGCTCACAGCTCAAGGTCATTGGTCGTGAGCGAGGTTCCTAACTGCTGTTATGTAATGGCTCGTAAATCACGGTACAGACACGGTTAGCAGACCGGTGAGACGTCCCGGTGGGCCGGGCAGCCCTTTACCGTAAGCCATGTGTTGGGGAAGTGGCAGAATCGACCTGAGGGGATGCCTTATGATAGAATCAGACACAAAGAGAAGGGGTTGCATCATAGGGGCAGCGGGGGTATTTATAGAACGCTGTTTTAACGGGCCACGTGGGATCAGATGTATTTTCGCTGGGCGGTATGATGTATTTGTGGCACCTTGTTTATTGTACTACCTTTATTGAATATTAGACTGAGTGATGTAAGAAGAACACTGAGCGATAGCGCATATCTTATTCAAGGCAACGTCTAGCTTTTACGTTTAATAACACACTATGCATGCAGCATGTACAACTTTCAATTTGAATTTTTACTTTTGGTATTTTGTAATACTTGATCAAATATAAATAAATACTAATGCTATAGAAAGAGACGTTGGTTATTTTATGTTAGGCTCAATGTTTAATTGGTTGTATTCCAGCTTTTTAATATTCAAGCTGAAATAACATCCTGTCATAAAGGGAAGTAAACAAAGCAGTTACAGTCAACCGTATCAACGGTCAATATTGAACCAGCTGGCTGTATATGGCCTCAGGTGTTTTATAATGTTACAGAGAGGGAGAGCTCTACCGAGACATCGTAACCTGCTGACATAATTACCGACATTATTACACACACTCTCATAACCATTATCTCAGTGTGTGGGTAACACTGCTTATGTGAGTATATCAGAATACTGAGAAGACTGCCGTTAATACACAAACACACACACATGAACATAGACACCCCAACACACACACCCTTATCTGTGTGTGTGTGTGTGTGTGTGTGTGTGTGTGTGTGTGTGTGTGTGTGTGTGTGTGTGTGTGTGTGTGTGTGTGTGTGTGTGTGTGTGTGTGTGTGTAACACTGCTTATGTGAGTATATCAGAATACCGGACTGGCATTAATACACAAATGCACACACACACATATATATGTATATATATATATATATATATATATATACACACACACACACACACACACACACACACACACACACACACACACACACACACACACACACACACACACACACACACACACACACACTATTATCTCTTTGTTTACCACTTCTTATGTGCGTATATCAGTATACCGGACTGGCATTAATCACACAAATACACACACATATACACACCTACACACACACACAGACACGCACAAACGACTCCATACCTTACAAAAGGCTGCAGCACCATGTTACACCACAATACTCAGGCGATGCCTCTGTTAGCATCTCCGCTCCATTCAGGGGCTGGAAGGGGCTAGTGACATAACCTTGGACCCCTGGCGATGTGTGAGCTACTATCCATTGTTATTGGCGTTGCGGCGAGGTCGGTTGTGCAAGACTTCCTGCTCTGCCCCCCCCCCGTCGACCCACACGGGGGGAAGTGGCGTGGCGGGTGGTGGCGGTGGTTGTGTCACCCTGGCGATGTTGTCACAGTTTCCCAATGACAGCGGCGATGGTGGCAGCAGCTGGGGGATCAGACTGCAGCCGTGGTGTTAGTATCAGACCCCCCCCCCCCCCCCCCCCCCTCACTACAGGGGGTCGATTGTTACACGGCTCGAGTTATGAATGGGACACATAATGCCGCTCAATAATTCATTCATCTTTTATCGTGGTGGTATGGGGCGAATCACATTCCAGAAGAATAGAAAGGGAATACCTAATTTGTTTGGCAGAGATTGGCGTCATTGCTGCCTGGCTCAAATGTTTACTCTACTCCTAATTTAAAAAATCGAGTCAAGGTCAAGTTTAGAAAGAATAAACCTACCGACTTTTGGTAGTGCTTCAAAAGAAGGGTGTTGACCTTTGCTTCCCACAGAGATACTAATGAGGTTGGAGTGTGTCCTCCTTGAGGGGCGGACCAGTCCGATCGATGGCCCCGTAAACCCCCCTAAGGCCCCGGCTTCCCTCTCTGTAGCCGTGCTGGCGGAGGTTCAGGCAGCTGTAAACCCTGTTATGTGACTGTGACGGCCTCTTACACAACAGCTCTGCAGCAGCAAGGAAAAAAAGACCCTTCATTAAATCCTGTTTTGAATCTAAGCCCACTCTGCACCTAGCTGCCAAAGCGCCAGACACCCCCTCCCCCCCTCCTCTCCCCTCCCTCCCTCCGTCGTGGAGGACTGTTGACCTACATTCTATACATCAGAGGAGGTGGATTAGTCTGTGATAATAGCCGTGATGTGAATGAGTATGTTTATGGCCACACTAGAAAAGACTTGGTTATGTCATAATTGATCTGAAAAAAGTGAAACATCAAAGTGTGCTACGTTTCAGAGATGAACGCCCTGACCAAACGACCTGGTTTTCAGTGTTAAGCGTTACATTGTGACATTTGTGTATGGTGCAAGATGAGTGCAATGCTTTTTTTAGTTTTCTGTAATCTAACCAAACTTTCTCTCTGCTTCTCTCTCCTCAACCAGATCCCTGTGAGCGAGCAGCTCTGACACGGAGAGCAGAGGAAGTGGAAAACCCTGGAAAACAAGCGCTGGCCTACATTCAGAGGGAGGCCCCCCCGAAGAAGACCTCTTGGCCTCGACATTCAACACCCCGGCGGCGATTAGGAAAGACTCCGACAAACCTGTAATCACTCGTACTTAGGCTTGACGAATCACTCTGAGGCGAAGAACTTTTGAGGGCTCTACCTCTCAGTTCCTCTTCTAGTCCTGGACACGATTCCAATGTGCGAGATCTTTGTGGAGATCCGTCTGTTTCTGATGTTCTTAGAGAATACCGACACCTGAAGATTCACAATCGGTTGTGGACAAAATAAACTAAATGAGGTTCTCTCACCGCGGCGCCCAAATACCTCACCCCGAGTTCTTTGCAGATCCTGCAACTTAGAAGAAGTCGAGTCCCGGCGGGAAAACAAACAGTTAGCGTACCCATCCCCACTCGCTCCCTTCTCCCCCCCCCCCCCCCCCCCCCCCTCCCCTGGCACCAGAGCTCCTCTCGTCCTCCACCATGGAGAGCCTCGGCCTGCTCAACCTGCCGTCCAGCGGCAGCGCCAACAACAACCCGGACGCCGACGACACCTTCTCCAACTACAGCGACAGCCTGCCCTCCCCGCCGCCCGGGGGCGGCTCGCGCTCCGGCCGCCAGAGCAAGAGCTCCAAGACCAGCCTCGCCTCCCGGCGCAAGCGGGAGTTCATCTCCGACGAGAAGAAGGACGCTTCTTACTGGGAGAAGCGCCGCAAGAACAACGAGGCGGCCAAGCGCTCCCGCGAGAAGCGCCGGCTGAACGACATGGTGCTGGAGAACCGCGTGATGGCGCTGAACGAGGAGAACGTGCGGCTGAAGACGGAGCTGCTGCAGCTCAAGCTGCGCTTCGGCCTCATCAGCACGGCCGCCTACATGGAGAAGAGCCAGCAGGTGTCCGCCACGGCCGCCGCCGTGGCCGCCGCCGCCGTCGGGGCGGGCTCCGGGGGGCTGGCCCCGGGGGGGGGGTCCTACCTGCCCAGCAGCGGCTACTCCAGCGCGTCCCAGGTGATGCTGAACTCGGACTCCTCGGAGACGGAGCAGTCGGGCCGCGGCGAGCGCCACGCCCAGCTCCCCAAGTACTCCCCGCGCGGCTCCCTGTCCGACATGTCGGACGGCTCGTCCCGGGACAGCCCCGAGCCCATGGGCTACGACATCAAGAGGGAGCCCCTGGCCATGGAGGGGCCCCTGGAGTACCCCAGCGAGATGCCCGGCGAGGTGTACCACGGCGGGCACGGCGCCCAGACGGCGGCCCCCCACCCACAGGACGCCCAGGAGGACTACTCCATGGACTACCACCACCAGCACCAGCACCACCTCCACCAGCACCACCACCCCCAACCACAGGAGCCCCAGCCCCACCCCGAGGCCCCCAGCCCGGCCCCCCAGGCCCACCCGGCCCAGAGGAGCGTGATCCTGTACCGGTCCAGCAGCGGGTCCTACCCCGTGGACGGCCTGAGGCCGGAGCAGCAGCCCCTCCCCGCCCGCCCCCCCGCGCCCTTCAGGGCCTCCGGGGAGAGCATCAGCGAGGTGGCGGAGCGGCTGGAGCGGACCAAGACCGCCGACTCGCCGCGCTACGAGGACGAGGACGACGACGACGCCGAGTACATGGAGCAGCAGCAGCAGCAGCAGAGCTACCCGTCCGCGGTGGGACAGCTCCAGCACGGTGAGGAGCGGTACGGCGGCCGGGGCCCGGAGCACGGCCACGCCCTCGCCGAGGCCCCCCTGGACTCCTTCGCCCCGGCCCTGCTCCACAACAGCGAGGAGGGGAAGGCCGCCTTCCGCCAGCACAGCGTGTACCACCAGGGCTCCCTGGACGAGGAGCCCCCCGTGCTCACCTACGAGGGCGGGCCCCGGAGGGAGGGCTTCCAGGGGTACCAGGAGAGCTCCTCGGCCAAGGACACCTCGTCCAGCGACGGGGACCCCCGCAGCTCCGACAAGGAGGGCTCCACGGACGACGAGTCCCCCCCCCCCTCCTCCTCCTCCTCCTCCTCCTCCTCCTCCTCCTCTTCCTCTGACCTGGCCGGTGTCCACCAGAAGGCCGGAGGGGACGCCGCCGGTCAGTCCGGCGAGGGCCAGGCGGAGAAGGGCACCGCCCTGCCGCACAAGCTCCGCCTCAAGTACCGAGCGCTGTCCAACGCGGCGGCCGCCAGGACCCCGGTGGACGGGGTCCCCATCGGCTCCTGCACCCTGGCCTCGCCCGCCCCCACCCTGCCCCAGCACCCGTACCTCGCCCTGCCCAGCAGCCAGCAGGGGGCGGCGGCCGGCGGGGAGACGGACGGCGAGATGCAGACCGGCGGCGAGCTGGGGGAGCTGAAGACGACGGGGCCGAGCGGCGGGAAGAAGAGCAAGAGCCGGCGGGAGTAGGGGCCGCGCCGAGGGTCGCAGCTCTGAACACGGACTTAATCAGAGTCGTAGCCACTGCGTTTTCCCATGATGCACCACACTCGTGTCCTCAAGCACCACCACTACAGCTGCAGCCGCTCCTCTGGGGAGGGAGGGGCACGTGCTCTTCTCAGCCAATAAGACACGCCGGACCGACGCCAGAGATCTCCGCGGAGAACAATGGAGGTGATTCAGCAGACTCTGGTTTCAATGAGTCACATGCTCCCTCACTCACTCACTTTTTCCTACCTCTTCTCATCTCTTCATTCTTCTCCATTCATGGTTACACTGAACGTTCAAAAAACAAAACCATGCATCAGACACAGCTGTCCTGGAAAACTACACACAGACACGCACACACTCACTCACACTCTCACACACACACACACGGAGAGACAAGATGTTGAATCTGTTGGGGGCTCAGGTGTAACTGATTAGACTCTGAAGAACCAGTATGTCTCCCATGGCACTATGGGAACTTCCCATGAACCAAAGAAGTCTCTCCTACACACCTCCTTGTTTACCCATCTTCCCATTTCAGTCTTCGATGTCATTTCTGCTGCACAGATAACCTCTTAAATTCTCAAGCACTTGGATTGTATATTACTGTGAGATACGCATTTGCATATATTGATTCTATTTTAAGAAGAAAAAAAAGAAAAAATCGGAGATGAAAAAAAAAAGCCAAGCTGTTGGATGTCGTAGACTCAGAAATAAAAAAAAGATCGGTTTGATATCGTAAACGAGTCAGTTGTACAGTTGAACTTTCGTTTTTTTTTTTTTTTTTAAACATGCCTCAAAGGTTTTCTGTATGAGACGAAGCTTTTAAAATAAAACATGAGAAAATATAAAAACCAGCACCACCACTTCTCCATATCACCGGTCCTGCTGCGGTCGGACAGCCAGCCTGACGGATGCACTTCCCGGTCCCACTTCAGAGCTCCGCTCCGGGTCTCTCGGTAGCATTGACGGGCCGGAGCCGCGCTCTGGGCCGGGGCGATACCCCACGCCTAGACCCCGCGGTGTTCACAACATGGTGACATGGCAGGGACCAGCGCTATGACTGCATCCCTATTTAGCAAACTAATTTACATATCAGTCGCGACGGTGCGGTCAAACACTATTCGTTTAGTACGCCTGACAAGCACAAACGGTTCCAGACAATCCCCAACCCGCCCCCCCGGTAGACAACAGTGAACACTTTTTTTTAATTCTTCGGAATAGTTGAAACACACTATAATTGCAAAAGCTGCTCTTTCTTTCTCTTATGACGTGCCTCTTTTCGATCTGTTGTCCCCTGTACAGGAGAATCGGCCAGCGGGCCACATGTGCACTGAGTTTAAACTACAGTATATGCAGTCGAGAATACAGTTACTTTGTTATTATTGGATGACTTCCTGGTGCCTGCCTCTGGCTCTCAATGTATAAATGTAAAGATTTCCAGCCCTTCTGTTATTTTATTATACTATTGTTTTGTATTTTTATTTACCTGGTTGTGTTCTCGTGTGTTTTTCTGTCACTGTGGTGTCACGGCCCCGATGCTCTTCGTTGTAAATTGTCCCTTCAGACCACCGAGTCTGTTTACTATCTGTACTCTGTGCTGTTATCGTAGGCCTATTCCGTGTTTTTTGCCAAATGTCTTCATGAAAAATGGAAAACATTGAAAAATGTTTCTTTACCCATAAGTGGTCATGATTCACGATTCTTCATATGTGGATATGGACGATGGTTAAGATGATGAGCATTCATTTTTGATTGTGGAAAAATAAAATAAAATTTGTGATGCGTTTTCTTGAACATTTGGCTCCTTGTATTTGTGACGCTGTTTTTCATTAAAGTTTGATTATGAATAAATGAATACGTACACTTAAAATACTTGCAATTACATATAATTATAATAATTATTACATCCTTCAAATGTAACGCAAGCCAAACCTGAAACTACAGCCTCCAAACACAGTAAAAGCCTACAATTATGCCATAATAAAATCTAAACCAGCAATACAAAGGAAAGAACAGCATGCCTATACGATGTCTCCCTAACAGGTTAAAGCTATTTAACCAGCAGATGTAAGCCTGTAACGATGTAATGATGATCTGATCCAGTGCCAAGGGTGTGGTGCGGTTAGGAGCGCGCTAGTCAGACGTTATTAGAAGAGATGGCTGACCTGCATCTCTCCACTCAGCTGCACTGTTATTACATGATGGGATGGGCAGACAGGCAGTTGCCTTGGGATTTAAATCAAATACCAGTCGTTCTGTAATGTATATTAGAGACAGAATGACGGTTCGCCAGCTCCTAAACCAACGTGTACACAAGGTAATAGACACGATAGGTATTTATGGAGTTTAGTGTATCATTATGTGTTGCAGATGGTGTTATAAGCAATGCGTCTCCGTGCATCACCTCTCAAGGGCGGGGTGTGCGCTTTTGAGAGGCACTGCATGTCGGCCCAAAGGTCAAACACAACGAGATATTGTAGTCCCTACAGTCATACGAAACCCTGTTTGTTAATCTATTTAGCTTTTCGTTGGTTAACCGCACACAGCCCTTCACAAGAGAGAGCCCCGGCAGACGCCCGTAAACGAGAGCAAGGTGACATTCCGCAGAGAGGACCGCAGCGGTGCGTACTTTACTTTCTCGCCGTCGCTCTTTTGTTTCGTTCTCTCTCGCCGCGCTGGGACCTCCCTCTACCCTGGTCCCCTCCCAGCCGCTATCAACACGACTTCTGTTTGTTGTTTTAAAGCTGAAGGGGCTGCAGAAACAGGGCTCGAGAGAAACTAGGTCAAGGGGGACTGGAGGGAGAGGATGTGGGGCTGGGGTGCTGAGAGGGTGAGGGGGGGGGGGGGGAGACTGTGTGGGGAGGTGAGGAGAGGCTGAGGTGAGGAAGTAGGGTGAGAGGGTGAGGGGGGAGGGGGATGAGAGCGTGAGGAGTGCAAGGGGGAGTAGGATGGTGATAGGATGAGGGGGGAGAGAGGGTGAGCGGGTAGAGGGAGGAGAGGGAGAAGGGGGTGGTGAGGGGGGAGGGTGGGGAGAAGGTGACAGGGTGAGGGGGGAGAGAGGGTAAGGGCGTGGCCGTTCAGCATGAGAGGAGGGGCAGGCAGAGGAAGGAAGCTCTTAGCGGTTACGTCAGAAGCCTCTGCAGTGAAATAACAGCTCCGAAAGTCGCTGTTATGTATGTTATGTTACTGCCGCATGAGGCAGGCCAAGTCACCAAGGCAGGGGGGCAGCTGACGCACACAAAACACGCACACACCAGCGTGCGCGCACACACACACACACACACACACAGGAACAGACACACGCAGACAGACACAGACACACACACGCACACACTCAAATACACACACACACACACACACAACAGAGCGTGTCACGGCTGGGTGAAGTTACTGGGAGCACTGGCTGTTCCTGCCATGTGATACGAGCCGTCCTGAACAGCGCGTTCCCGACAGGACTGGAAGCTGCAGTTTGACCCGGAGCACCTTGGAGCGGTCAGGTTCTCCCACGTCAGACAGCTGGACACACAGGGCCTGTTACAGGCTGCTTACAGGCCAGTCACAGGCTGCTTACAGGCCAGTTACAGGCTGCTTACAGGCCAGTTACAGGCTGCTTACAGGCCAGTTACAAGCTGCTTACAGGCCAGTTACAGGCCAGTTACAGGCTGCTTACAGGCCGCTTACAGGCCGCTTACAGGCTGCTTACAGGCCTGTTACAGGCTGCTTACAGGCCTGTTACAGGCTGCTTACAGGCCAGTTACAGGCTCCTTACAGGCTAGTTAAAGGCTCCTTACAGGCTAGTTACAGGCTGCTTACAGGCCTGTTACAGGCTGCTTACAGGCTAGTTACAGGCTGCTTACAGGCTAGTTACAGGCTGCTTACAGGCTGGTTACGGGCTGGTTAGGTTGGAGCCTGACGGTGTTTCTGAAGCTCGCTGAACACAGGATGGAGTTACTTGACGTAACCCTGGAAGTTAATATTTATCTCTGACAAATATTTGAACCAAACTGACCTGGAAGGACCTTGTGAGTGAGTGAGTGAGTGAGTGAGTGAGTGAGTGAGTGAGTGAGTGAGTGAGTGAGTATATCTGTACGTGTGTTTCTGTGCGTCTGTACATAAGTGTGTGACCTTGTGTGTGTATGGGCATATCTGTATGTGTTTGTGTGTATGCGCATATCCGTATGTGTGAGTGTCTGTGTGTGTGTGTGTGTGTGTGTGTGTTTCTGTGCATCTGTACATAAGTGTCGAGCAGAGAAAGGCGCATTGTAAGGCGCGGGGGGGGGGTGTATCAGTGGTGCATGCCTGTGGTGGAGGAACCGGCTTATGTAACTGTGAGGAGGTTCGATCTAGGTCAGCAACACGGAGAGAGGCACGGCGAGGGGAGAGAAACAAGCGGGAGGTTGCGTAACACCAAGGGTGTGTGTCTGTGTGTGTGTGCATGTGTAGGTGTGTGAGTGTGCATGTCTGTCTTTGTGTCTGTGTATCTTTGTGTGTGTCTTGTGTGTTTGTGTCCGTCTTTGTGTATCTTTGTGTGTTTGTGTCTTTGTGTGTATGTCTGTGTGTCCATGTGTGTGTGTGCCTGTGTGTGTGTGTGCGTGTATTAGTGTCAATGTGTGTTTGGCTGTGTGTGTGTCTGTCTCTGTGTGTGTTGGATATGTGAGTCAGAGAGTAAGCTCATTAGCTGCTGCTCTCATATATAATTAAAAGCCTGCTGCACCTTTGTTTTAAAACCACAACTCCGACTACTTTGTGTTGCAGAATGACTACCAGATGCGTCCTTGTGGTTAACTTTGGTCCTCAGCGTATGAATTATGGGATGGAGAGTGATAACAGGCCTTAGCATGTGGTGGAGGAAGAGAGATATGGACAGAGAGATGGCTGCTCTGTGTAGCTCAGACCAGGAAACACGGACGCACAACATAACTAAACACCAACACACATAACTCAACACAGACACACAACATGACTCAACACTTTGAGTTTCCATCCAGACTGTGTATCATGATCCACATGTCACAGGTATTGATTCGTTATACTCACAAATATTGAACACAAATAAACCAAGGGGAAGTAAAGTAGGGCACTGGGATAGGTCAGTGTGAGAGTGTGCGTCTGTGTGTGTGATGAATCAGCAATGATCTTATGTAACGTCAGCCACTGAATTTCAATGCCATATCCTGTGTGAGCACAGTAGTGTGTGTAAGAGAGAGAGAGAGAGAGAGAGAGAGAGAGAGAGAGAGAGAGAGAGAGAGAGAGAGAGAGAGAGAGAATGACAATAGGGATACACATGGCCTTGGCTCTTCCCTTTCTAACACACTGTATGAGGAACACTTTGAAACGGTATTTCAGTGCTATTCACTGGAGGGTCGGTGCATCAGGTGATAAGGTCATAACAGGGTCCTGGTTTCATAAGCAGGTCTGATCCGTAACCTGTAGCGTAAGAGCGGAGACCTGATCCCCCCCTCAGGGCCGCGTCCAGGTGGGTTTACCTCCAGACCGGAGTTACCTCCTCCTCCTCTCCTCCTTATGGAGCCGCATGGCTCCAAGGTTCACATCAACGGGCTTAACCCCTCAGATTAGCCCCAACCCTGAACCCCATCTGTCACACACACACACACACACACACAGAGCGCACACGCACGGCGCAAACACACACAGGGCGCACACACACACACACACGAAGCAAACACAGTGCACACAAACACACACGTTGCATGCACACACACAGTGCAAATACACACACACACACACACAGTATTCAAGGACAGAGACTGAAACACAAAGTCGTGTTTGTTACTGTCAAAGTTTCTAAAACCTTGGACTCATGTTGATAGTCTTACGCATAGAGATGATATCTTTATACAACTTTATGATTGGAATACCTAATAATGTCAATGAAGTTATCATAATGATGTTAATATAATTGTACAACAATAATAATGAAAACATGTTAGGTGAACGATTACGTCCAATTTTAAACACACACAGAGAAACATAATTCATACTTTAACCCAAGTATTTAAATAAGGGTAGGAAGACGTAACTTCTGATCACATTGGAATCTCAGTTTTATACTTTATGAAATGAAAATATATATCATATATATATTACGATTAAAAATTATGAAAAAAATATCACATCAGGGATCAATGTTACATTCTAGAGTCGTTAGATTTAGGCTCCGAGCCAGGATATATACTGCGTGTTAACAGAATGAATAGTCCAACATGGAGTCTAAAACAACAAGGTGAGGCAAGAGGGCGATGAGGAAATCCAACAGGTGGAGAACACACACACACATTCTTCTTATTTGCATCGGCCAGACATCAGCAGAGCGACCCCATTTTGTGAGGTGCGCTTATGGAAATGAGACGTTGACGGATCACAATGGCATTCCTGGGTAAAGAGGAAAGCAGGACAGGTCGCGACCTCTCCGATGGTGGCCACCATTATACTGGTCCCAGGCTGGCAGAGCTGGGGGGATGGGAAAGGCTCTCATTCAAATTCCATTCCCCAAGTTTACGTCTCCGTGTGCGCATGCGTGTGACACAGGGTCGCCGGGTTCCATGCCGGGTTCGAGAGCGCGTTGCCGTGAACTCTGCCCTGCTTCGCTTTGTGTTCTCTGAGGTCACAGGAAGGGGCGAATGGGAACCGACAGCGGTTCTAGTGAACTCCTGTGGGTTCAAGCGGTCCGCGGACACGTTGATTTATCCACCCCCCCTCAACAGCCTAACCCTAACCCGTCCTGTTTGACGTCTTCATCCTTGCATATTCATCATGTTGCGCGGGTTTGGGATTGTATGCAGGTTCATGGGAGGAATTGGAGGATCCGTGATGTTGCTGTTGATATCTGACCGATTAATAAATGAACCGAATCAATGCTTTCGGCTTATTCGGTAGAACAATGTTGGGTAGGCCTATAGCATGAGGGGCACTACCGGCAGTTTTTGATATAATTGGATTTACCAAAAGATTTGTGAATGTTAGTATTACATCTCAGGCAAATCATCTATTTTTCTTACTAAAATATATTCGAATGTTGATTATAGACGCTATTTTTCTTGTATTCTTTGTTTTTGCAGCTGGCAACGTGTCAGTCATGAACTGCCTTTGCGTCTGCTGCCATCTAGCGAACATTTTCGGGATTTACTTTCGCTACGACGACGTTCACGTATTAAACGTGAAGATTTTTTTTCCATTTTTGATTAATTCTCAATTATACTTGAAGGGATTTTATTATGCATTAAAATAATCTCTTTAAAAACACATTAGGATACAATACAAAAGCAGATGCTTTAATAGTGGAAACTGAATGAATGAGTGACAAAACACATAAATATCACTGGCGTCAAAAACTAATGGATTTTAGTATCCAGCACAGGATATATATAGCTATATAGATACATAGCTATATCGATATGGATTTATAAATATCGATCTATAGATCTAGCTATACATATCAATATATATACACAATCTATTTAGCTAGATATATAGCTAGATCTATAGGTCTAAATATATATATATATATATAGCGGTATCTATTGATCTAGATCTAGCTGCATATCAAGATTCTTGTTGTATATAGCCTACCACGTTCCTTTTTGTTTGTTATGTGATGTGAGCCCTCAGATTCTTAAGGTACATTAACGCAGACCTCTCATTGGCTGATTGAGTCTTAAGGTACATTAACTCCTATCCATCATCGTCGACCACACCAGACCTCCGCTACAACGCAAGCTCATGGTGATCTGTATTCATCTGTCTGAAGTGCAAACTCTACTGATCTGGGGTCTGGCTTCCAAAGACCACAACATCAGTGAAAAAAAAAGTGCGAAGCAGTGAGCCCAGCGCACCACACTGAAACCCCCCCTGCCTCAGCCTAAGTCAGACTCAAAAGAGGGCTGATACTAGGACTGGAACCAACGCTCCACCTCATGCATACCGGTTCAACTCCTCCTTCAACGTAGCATTTATCTGTCAAGTGTCTACAAGCAACGGACGCCATTCTGAACGACGACAGAGAACTTGATTTTTAAAGTGTAGGCGAGATAATTACTTAATACTATCATAACCTACCATTATAAAGTTATAGTGCAAGGTAACCTTAGGGGATAAGACTGAACGCCAGTACTGAAGGTTAGTTTCAATTAAATTAACTAGACAAAGAATATACAATACATAACATGAACAGCATTAACAATACATTAATTCATATAAAAATCTAAGAGAGACATTGAGCCGCCAGACCACAGAACCACCGTCACATCGAACGCTCCTCTGAAGGCAGTGGTTAGGAGGAGGGTCGTCTGTTCTCAATGCAAAGAGAGAGACCAGCCGTCCCCGAGAGAGACCAGCCAGCCCGAGAGAGAGAGACCAGCCAGCCCCAAGAGAGAGTGACCAGCCACCCCCCCAGAGAGACCAGTCAGCCCCCCAGAGAGAGACCAGTCAGCCCCCAAGAGAGAGACCAGTTAGCCCCCAGAGAGAGAGACCAGTCAGCCCCCAGAGAGAGAGACCAGTTAGCCCCCAGAGAGAGACCAGTCAGCCCCCAGAGAGAGACCAGTCAGCCTCCAGAGAGAGACCAGTTAGCCCCCAGAGAGAGAGACCAGTCAGTCCAGAGAGAGACCAGTCAGTCCAGAGAGAGACCAGTCAGTCAGGAGAGAGACCAGTCAGTCCAGAGAGAGACCAGTCAGCCCCCGAGAGAGACCAGACATCTGTCGGCTGCGGCCCTCGGGAACAAGCCAACACGGCGGTAGAGCTTGTTCCCTCTGAACATCCAGAGGGCTGAATAGAGTCGTCTCTGGGGGGGGGGGGCGAGTTCCATCACAGCCCCCTAGAGGGTTCTGTTGGACTGTGACGCCCCAGCCTGGAGTCTCAGTCTCACTCTATTCATATGCACCCTCCGTCACAGGATCTGGTCTCTCCAGTACGCCCAGAACCACCTCTACAACGCTCCATCGAGGTCAGATCCTGCTTCCTTCAGCGCAGCGCTGTAGACGTTAGGTCCATCAGAATTTGACTGTCAAAGCGCCGTCGATACTCCTCCGATGCAAATGGCTTCGGTCGCTCTCCGCCTGCGTCTTCCCCTTCCGACGGTCCTGGGAGGACTTCAACAGGTGTGATCAACAGGTGGGGTAATCAACCAACAGCACGCTGTCCCTCGGAGTGTCATGTACGCCCCCGGCCAGGCGGGGGCGCTGTTCACTTGGGGTGAGCCTCGGCGCTGGAGGAGCTGCACAGCGGGCGGCTGGGGGTCTTCCAGCGCTGCCTGAGCACAAAGTCGTAGTTGGCGGTGGTGCTCATGGCGTAGAAGACGTTGGCCTTCTCCGGGATGAGGAGCTCTGGGGAGGAGGAGAGGGGGGTCATTAGTCTCTAGGATCCAGACTGGATGTCAGAGCTGATGCCTTCACAACGGACACAGCAGAGAGTAGGGCTGCAAGATATATCGTTTTGTATCGGAATCACGCTAGGCGCATGTACGATATTCATACCGCTGGATGTGCGACATAAAATATATATATACATTTTATTATTTTCCTTTATAACAATTGACTCAGATTGAAGAGTTCTTGGATACAGTTTGTTGCTAGGGAGTGACTTTGGAGGCTCTGCATGCATAGCGAACCACCAATCACTGAACATGTTGGATCAGTTTATGATCAGACAACTAAAGCAGTCGAAGACAGCCTCTGCTAGTCGTCGAAAAAAACATTTTTGTCATTTCGTAATACTTAATATGGTGCAGCCCTTGCAGAGAGCTGCTGGATCCATCTGCCTCACAGCAGGCCTCAGGTGGCTAGTGAACCGGTCTCAGGTGGCTAGTGAACCGGTCTGAGGTGGCTGGTGAACCGGTCTCAGGTGGCTAGTAGGGATGGGCAAAATGATTATTTTCCGGGAACTAGTTCTTTCAGTTCAGTTCACTATAACGATTCGTTTATTTGATTCGTTCGTTTTGATTCGTTCGTTACGTCAGATTACGTCATTTGGTGTCTGCCGCCCCCCCCCCCGCGAGACGGCCGTGAGCATAATTTATACCACTTCTAGGCTCTAAACCCCGTGGAAATCGAGAAGATACACTACATAGTATAACCAAACGTCCCACCAATATTTATGCCACTTGCTTACTCTCTATATATTTCATTCATGGTTTTATATTTATAATTTTATTTTACTTTACATTTAATTCTTCATTGTTCAGGCATTACAGAACTTTCATTGTCATAAATAAAAAATACGAACTGCAGTTTAATTTCTTTGTTTGTTCTTAAATTGACGTAGAATGGAGCAAAGAACAGATGGAGGTCAAGTCTATTTTCGAAAAAAATGTAGGGGGATATATGAGTGGCCCCACGTCGAATGGTATGACCCAAGATACGTCTGACAGAAAGCGCGCATATTCAACGGTACCGCCTTGTCATTGGTTTACCCAGGTGCTATTGCAACACCATTGCTACCTCTCATTGGCTGAATCTTTGAGAACGTTGTAGACTCAATCAATATAAGTCGCGGGGAGACGAAGCTCTGTTCCTTTTGTATATTTTATTTACGTGACCATATTTTTGGTTTATGTTTAAAAAAAAAGAATCAAAGAACCAGTTCTTCTTGTTTTGAGGAACCAGTTCTTGTCGTTCACGTTCGGGATTCGTTCGTTGTAATGAATCAGTCGCGACCGACACATCCCTAGTGGCTAGTGAACCGGTCTCAGGTGGCTGGTGAACCGGTCTCAGGTGGCTGGTGAACCGGTCTCAGGTGGCTGGTGAACCGGTCTCAGGTGGCTGGTGAACCGGTCTCAGGTGGCTGGTGAACCGGTCTCAGGTGGCTGGTGAACCGGTCTCAGGTGGCTGGTGAACCGGTCTCAGGTGGCTAGTGAACCGGCCTCAGGTGGCTAGTGAACCGGTCTCAGGTGGCTAGTGAACCGGTCTCAGTCGGCTAGTGAACCGGTCTCAGGCGGTCGGTGAACCGGTCTCAGGCGGTCGGTGAACCGGTCTCAGGCGGTCGGTGAACCGGTCTCAGGCGGTCGGTGAACCGGTCTCAGGCGGTCGGTGAACCGGTCTCAGGCGGTCGGTGAACCAGTCATCGTGGGGGTGTGGTCTCCCTACCTTTGTCGGGGGTCAGCAGCTGGGTGAGGCTGAAGTCCTGGCTGCTGTAGGTCTCCATGTTGTGTTTCTCCAGAGCCCGCTGGATCACGTGGGCTGTGTGGTCCTGGCTGGTCAGCTGAGGGGGGGACATGATGTTAACCTCACTGTCCTGATCGCTAGACTTCACGCGTTGGTTTTAGTCAATGACGAAGAAAGTATAGCGTAGTGTAGCAATCTACTGATGAATAAAAACAGACAGGCTAATAATGATGGTAAAACCAAACACAGCTTTTTTAGAGGAGAGTTTTTTGCTTCACCTCCGGCCAGATTCAGTAAGAGTGCCTTAAGTAAGAGAGTGAGTGGTGAAGAGTGAGACTAGGTTGGTATTTAATCTGAGTTTCATTGAACATTTAAGGCGTCGCCCAAATGTATAGTGCGTATCAGACCCCCTATCTGCGGTGTGTGTGTAGTGTTTAGAGTGTGTATCAGACCCCCTATCTGCGGTGTGTGTGTGTGTGTGTGTGTGTAGTGTCGAGTGTGTATCAGACCCCCTATCTGCGGTGTGTGTGTAGTGTTTAGAGTGTGTATCAGAGCCCCTATCTGCAGTGTGTGTGTGTGTGTGTAGAGTGTGTATCAGACCCCCTAACTATGGTGTGTTGGGGAAATAACGGCCGCCGTCGGTGCCGGGCTCACCAGGATGCTCTTGTAGATGTTCCCGTTGTTGCCGTCCTCCACGCTGACCCGGACGATGCAGGAGTCCGCCCCCTGCTGGTTATAGACGGGCCGGGGGGAGCGGGGGCCCGGGGCCTCAAGGCCCCCAGAGCTCAGGTCGGGGTGGGAGGAGCAGGAGGAGAGGGAGGAGCCCGGGGAGCTGGAGGAGGAGAAGAAGTCCTCGGCCACGTTGTGCAGCGAGCCGGACAGCGTCTGAGAGGAGAGGGGGGGTTAGGGTTAGGGTTAGTGGGGGGGGGCAGAGGAGGACGAGTTGTCAGGGTCTGAGGAGGAGGAGGGGTCGTCATGGAGACGCGTTCACGGCAACGGCAGGCAGAGCGGCGTCTCAATGGGTCACAGGATTTGAACACGCGGACCGCAAGCGCAAACCTTCGCGTGAAGAACGAGGTTCTCTCTGGCCGAGACGACCCCCGCTGTGACTGTGAGGTGAGAGCACCCAGCGACGGGGTGTCTCGGGGTTCATGTCACCATCCGGAGACACACGACTCAGAGGACGGTGCTCAGGTCTCAACGCTCACAGGAATTCATGTCACAGCTTCAAGAGAATTTCACGCAGAGGTTGAATATTGGAACGGACCTAAACCCTAACACGCAATTGCGGTGAATGTGTGTCGATCGCGCGGGTAGTAGTAGAAGTAGGATCCGCGCCCCTCCATCCACGATGCTGAAGAGAGATTTGCATTTATTCTATCTGAATCTATTCAAGCATTTTCTTTACTTTGTATTTAAATGTGCTTCAAAAATACCTTTGCTTTGGTGTGAGCGCACCTTGGGGGGGTAAATAAGTCATGATAATAACTTTTATAGGGCCTTTCACACCAGTCGTTACAAAATGCTCCAAATGAATAATAGAAAGTAGAAGTAACAGCACAGTAGACAGATGGAGTTACGTTAACATTAAGGGGTTCAGCAGACGCTTACATCCAAGGCAACGTACAATAACTGTTTATCAGAAGAGAGACAAACAACAATATACCGGTACAGTAAGGTTGTTCATAGAGCCCAGTGCCAAGCGCTAACTATCACTAGGTTAACCCATCATGAGGGCGGCAGACCTTGAGCTTGAGTCGGAGCACGGCTGGGGGGGGCGCGAGGGGGGGGCTGGAGGGGTCCTCCGTCTCAGAGCTGCTGGACCCCGACGACGACACGCTGATCTGATCCGCCTGCGCCTTCCTGCCAGAGGAGGTCTCACCGGCCCCCCGCAGCCTGGAGAGGAGAGGAGAGGGTGAGTGGGGAGGGTGAGGGTGAGGAGAGGGTGAGGAGAGGGTGAGGGGGTGGGGTGAGGGGGTGAGGGGGTAGGGTGAGGAGAGGGTGAGGAGAGGGGGTGAGGAGAGGAGAGGGTGAGGGGTGAAGTGGTAGGGTGGTGAGAGGGGGGGGGGATTGAATAATAATACAACACTATCATTCAGTGGTTTCCTATGACCCCAGTACGGTCTAACATCTGTGACTCCTTGAACGATGATGATGATGAGGATGAGGATGAGGAGACGAATAAAGAGAAGGATTAGGAGGAGCAGGAGGAGGAGCAGGAGGAGGAGGAGCAGGAGGAGGAGGAGGAGGAGGCGGAGGCGGCTTCCTCTGGGACTCACGAGGTGAACTTCTTGTTGAGCAGGCGGTGGCTCCAGGAGCTGGGGGAGGAGGGGCAGGGGTCCACGGGGGGGTCCACGGGGGGCTCCAGCGACCGGGACAGGTCGTAGCTGCAGGCGGGGGTCACATGGTACAAGGTAAGGTCACATGGTACAAGGTAAGGTCACATGGTACAAGGTTAGGTCACATGGCACAAGGTTAGGTCACATGGCACAAGGTACAAGGTTAGGTCACATGGCACAAGGTTAGGTCACATGGCACAAGGTAAGGTCACATGGTACAAGGTAAGGTCACATGGTACAAGGTAAGGTCACATGGTACAAGGTAAGGTCACATGGTACAAGGTAAGGTCACATGGTAAGGTCACATGGCACAAGGTTAGGTCACTTGGCACAAGGTTAGGTCATGTGGTAGAAATGGTAAATGGACTGTATTTATAAGCTGTACAATATTCCCCAACATTCACTCATTCACCCCGACGGCGGAGTCAGCCCCGCAGGGCGACAGCCAGCTGGTAGGGAGCATTCAGGATGAGGCGTCTCGCTCAGGGACACCTCGACACTCAGCTAGGAGGAGCCGGGCATCGAACTAGCAACCTTCCGGTTACCAGCCGACCCGCTCTACCTCCTGAGCCACATTCCGCCCCACAGGGTTAGACCACAGCTGTCCACACGTCGTCATGGAGACACAGATGAGCAGGTCGGCACGGGGGACCCACCTCTCCTGGTCGGTGAGCAGCGCGTGTTCCTGTAGCCAGGCGTCGATCGGGCCGTGGACTGGGAAGCTGTAGTGGGAGCAGGACGCCTGCAGCTGGTGGATCTGGGAGATGATGTCAAACTCCTGAAACAGAGAAAGGTCATGAATGCAACCAAACGTATACAGGAGGGGGGATGGTTCGTGTTGATGATGGCTCCTGTTCTACATCAGGTTCACTATAATAACGGGCGTCAATAACTGATGACACCACTGGGAGGCGCTACTCACCCGTCTGCGCTTCTCAAAGTTGATGAGGTCGTCCTTTGGGAAACAAGAGGAACAAAAAGGTATGGAAGTTTGTATCGAACCTTAACACTACTTTAAAGTTAAGAGATTATTATTATAGGAGAAACATTTAAAAAAAAAAAAAAAGGTACAATATGAACAGAAACAGAAAGACGGAGAGAGAAAGAGACTGAGACAGAAAGAGAGAGAGAGAGAGACAGAGTTCAAGTACATTTGTCAGAACACACACGTTGCAATGTTGATGCTAAACAGAGCGCAGGGTGTGTGCTGACTGACCTGCACGTTGTCGGTCAGCGCTGTGTCCAACATGGTGAGGACCGTCAGGAAGGTACCCAGGTAGGGGACACTGCCCTGAAACACACAAACACACACTTTATTTAAAACCTATGCTTGACCCCTCCCCCCCTCTCTCTCTCCCTCTCTCCCTCTCTCCCTCTCTCCCTCTCTCCCTCTCTCCCTCTCTCCCTCTCTCTCTCTCTCTCTCTCTCTCTCTCTCTCTCTAAGATGTTGGGGATTTTACAAAACAAAGTCATGTGATGGTAGCGTTCTAAAATAGGCACATTCAAGCAGATGATCGATGGGCGTGTTGGGATCTAAAAGCACGAGGGACTGGCCCACTGCCTGGTTCCCTTAGTGAGCGAGACGGGCTGACTCAGCTGGGGGGGGAAATGGACGTCAGCTCTGAGCTGGAGCGAAGAGGCAAATGGAAACGACATTCTGGGTGAGTTCCCTCGGAATGGGGAAGTGGGGCGTCCTGTTGAGAGCGACAGGAACTCGAGGTGGAAGTTGAACCTACCGTTTGTTTGGATGAAGTTTGGCCGAGTTTGGGCAGCGTGCTGGCGTGGTCCTCGTCGTGATGTCCTTCCTTCAAAACACACAAATACAAACGCTGTTACCATTCATAGCAAGCTGACCCAGGTAGTAACTGTTCTAGAACCATGGCCGCCTCTGTTAGATGCCACCAAATTCTACACACTCAACCTTTAACTTCTGATTCCTACCTGGGGTCCAGTAACGACTCAACACCTGGTGCACTAATCTCAAGCCTTCCTATGATTGGTTGTTTAAACAACGTGACACTCTTACGTTACATGCCTTTTTCCAAGGATTAATGATTCATCACATAATGTTTTCGCTGTTGCAATACGCCAATCGAGTCATTCAAAGCCGTTCATGCAGGACTAATGAACACAAACGGATCTAGCATTACATCTCTGTAACAAAAGGCACCAGGGACATGTTCTGCCCCAGGTATTTTTCCTTCTGTTGAGTACATACGTGCTCCTCTAATGTACACAGACAGGCAGCTGTGGGCAAAGCAAACCCCAACGCAACCGGAGAGGATGTTCTGTCGAGCAGAACGGACCACCGCCTCTGGACCATGTCCACGCCGACGCACCAAGATGATTCATCGATACATACAATAGATCGCAATAATTATAGGTTTATGAACGCAGTTGACCACTATGGATCATGTATGGTATCCATGGTGACAAAGATACCCCAGTGAGATGGTTTAGACTGATTCATTCGGAGGCTAAAAGCCCGGAAAATCAACCTTGGTGCAGTCAGTTATCGTCCCCTCCCACAGAGCGGATATTGCAACGTGTGTGTGCAGATACTCAGGTTCACTTCAACCATGTGTGATTATTTTATTGACGTGGGAAAGGAACCCAATGAACAATAGCGTTCAATGTGAAGTAACCTTTACCTGTGAGTTATGACCTAGTTTTACATTCACATTTTGTATAAATAACTAGATTGAATTCACATTCATTCATTCATTCATTTCATCCTGCAACCACCTCATGTTTACACTCTGGACCTTCTGAATCTGAAGCTGGTGTCTGGAGGGTTTTCTGGGGGGTTTTCCCGGCTGTGGTCGGTGTCTTACCTCGGTGAGGATCTCTCGTCCCGTCACCATGCAGTTGTCGTCAGGGAAGGTCGTGCACAGGAGCTCGAAGCTCGCCATGCTCTCCCTGAAAGCAGAATGGGATTTGTTTCATCATTTTGTTTTTAACACCAAATCAACCAACACAGCATTATCGTTACAGAATTGGGTGATTTATAAAAACAATAATAAATTATACATTATTAAATAACTATAAATAAACTTTGATTTGATTTAGAGCGCATATCGTGCAAAATTGCAAAACTAGGTGCTTAATACAATGAAAAACCAAAACAATAAGAAATGCTCTAAGGTTTCTTTTAAAGGTGTTCAAAGATGATGTGATAAGAAATGAAGTCGGAAAAGAGGGTGTGTGTGTGTGTGTGTGTGTGTGTGTGTGTGTGTGTGTGTGTGTGTGTGTGTGTGTGTGTGTGTGTGTGTGTGTGTGTGTGTGTGTGTGTGTGACCTGCTGACGGCCCCCCAGGTCTTCTTCAGCCGGTAGACGGCGTTGGACTGCAGCGCCGAGAGGATCGCCCTCAGGGACGAGAAGTTCCTGAGCTGACGGCACTCCTGCAGAGAGAGGGGTCAGGGGTCAGGACCCACAGGGGGCGAGAGGTCAGGGGTCACGACCCCCCCAAACCGCTAGAGGTCAGAGGTCATGACCCGCACAGCTAGTGGTCAGGATGGAGTCTCAGAGATCCATCAGCAGCAATAGTTTAAGTTTTTGACACACACACACACACACACACACACACACACACACACACACACACACACACACACACACACACACACACACACACACACACACACACACACACACACACACACACACACACACACACACACACACTCCTTGAGTGTAGGCGGGGGAAGGAGGAGGTATGGAAATGTAACTCATGGACGGGAAATGTGCTCCCACCATCCCCTCCTTCAGCCGGTGGGAAGCCAACGACATTTACATGTTTGCAAATCGGTGCCTGATTTAGTCTCCCAACTGTGAGGCATTTGTGGGTTTAAAGCGACCACTGAAAATACAACTCAGGGTACAAAAGTCAAACTCAAGACTCACTTGTTCAGAGTTCGCCTAGACTCTGCAGAGCCCCTCCCCTTAACCCCCCCACCCCACCCCTCTTACACTTATTGTATGTTATACGTCCTGGCACTTAATGTACACACTTATTGTCTGTTGCATCTTTGCACTTGAAAAAATGCTACTTAGCATCATGTAGCATCTTATCCTAGCTATCTCTGTTTTATACGAGGAATGGGTGAAACGTGACACTGACCTGTGCGATGGCGATCCAGCGCTCGATGACCAGCGCCCGGGCGCCCACGCTGCTGTGCGAGAGACGGGGGGAGCCGGGGGAGGAGGGGGGAGGGACGGGTGAGGAGGGGGGAGGGACGGGGGAGGAGGACGAGGGCGCGGGGGAGGCGGGGCCGGCGGCGCCGTGCGGGCAGAGCAGCGAGGTGATGACCCGGTTGGTGACGGCGTTGAACTGGGCGATGGTGGCGCGCACGCTGGGCGCCAGGCCGCGGTTCTCCTTCTTGTCCCGCTGCGACCAGACGCAGCCCAGGCAGTGGAACGGCACGACGCGGACGAAGAGCGCCTGGACGGGAGGAGGAGGACGGCGCAGGGTTAGGGTGAGGAGACACAGAGAGGAACCCCAACGCTCAGCCCCACCCTTTACATTCAGACGAAGCCTTTATCCAAAGCAACTTACCATAAGTCCATTTGTCAGAAGAAAGCGAAACAACAATATATCTGTCAGTACAGTAAGGATGATCATAGAACCAAGTGCCAAGCACTAACCATCACTAGGTTAACCCATTCCCCGTATACAACAGAGACAGCTAGGATAAGATGCGACACAACGCAAGGTGCTATTTTTAAGTGCCAGGACGTACAACGTACAATAAGTGCGTAGGGGGGTGTGAACACAACAAGTGAGCCTTGATTCTTATTCAGTAGCTGATGAGTGACACCTACAGCGTCCAATCGGGTGAGCTGCTCCGCCACTTCCTTCTGGGAAAACTCCATGAAGCCGCGCCCCTCTTCCAGGTGGGCGGGTCTGTCCGGGCCCCCCCCAGGGCCGAGGGCCTCCGGTTTCTCCGCCTCCTTGTCTACGTCTGAGACGGCAGGTTGAACGAGGTGAGCAGAGACAAAAGAAACGTCACAAAAAGGAGAAGAGGCGAATAATCCTATAATACCTCCTGGCAGGCAGCGGTGACTCACTGAGGCCGTGTTTACCAGAATGGTTACCGCCACATTACTAAGATTCATGATTCAATTACCAACGGCGATAAGACGGCGAGTCTTAGTAATTTCCCTTTCGAATGACGTCTTCCTCATACCTCTACGTGTTGTGCGTGTTTCCTTCGTGTTTTCTGTCTAGATATGCGTAGTGTTTGTTGTTCATGCTGCTGCCGGCCTCAGGCCTCGTCTCTCTCGGTTCAATGAAGGTTTAACACAAGAAGGGTGCCATTGTGGCTCAGGAGGTGGAGTGGGTCGGCTGGTAACCTGAAGGTTGCCGGTTCGATCCCCGGCTCCTCCTAGCGGAGCGTCGAGGTGTCCCTGAGCGAGACGCCTCACCCCGACTGCTCCTGACGAGCTGGCTGTCGCCCTGCGTGGTCGACTCCGCCGTCAGTGTGTGAATGCGTGTATGAAGGGGTGAATGTGAGGCGATATTGTAAAGCGCGTTGAGCGGCCACCGGTTAGAAAAGCGCTGAATAAATGCAGTTCCGTTTAGGAAGCAGACACAGCTCAGCACAGCCCCGGTCGAGCAGTCAGGGTGAGGCGTCAGGGACACCTCGACACTCGGCTTAGGTGGAGCCGGGGATCGAACCGGCGACCTTCCGTTCTCTCACTCACTCTGCTCCTGGAAGCGCCGCAGCAGCGACTCGGTGGACTGCGCCAGGCGCCGGAAGCGGAGGCGGTGTCTCAGCTGGATGCTGAGCTGCCGCAGGGCCGGGTGCAGGGGGGGCTCGCACAGGTCCTCCCGGAACTCGTCCAGCCAGAGGCGGACCACCGGGCCCAGCGTGCTGCGGAGCAACGGGGGACTCGGTTACAAACACAGGGGGCTACCGTACAGGGTTTACCACGGACAAACACAGGGGCTACCGTGCAGGGTTTACCACGGACAAACACAGGGGGCTACCGTACAGGGTTTACCATGGACAAACACAGGGGCTACCGTACAGGGTTTACCAGAGACAAAACACAGGGGCTACCGTACAGGGTTTACCACAGACAAACGCAGGGGTTACCGTACAGGGTTTACCACAGATAAACACAGGGGCTACTGCCGAGAGAAAAAGCTTTGGTCGAGGACCGAGGTGCAGTTGGAAGAAGGCTGGAGGATACTTTGACCATTTAAAAGTTAAGGAAGCGTAAGGGAATAATTTGTCCTAATTGTAACTAAATTGCTTCAATCTCTTGTATACGTCTGGCACATCCTGTAGCAGACAGTCAGTGAGTGATGGAGGAACTACAGCATATAGAACCGTTAACCGCGTCCAGAACTCACCTCCTGGGGCAGGTGTCGCCCTCGGGGAAGGCTCTGGAGTCATCCCTGGGGAGGGCAGCAAAAAAACAAATATCAACACCCTAGAATATGAGCCAAGGAACACACCCATAGCAGCAGGCCTGATGGCCTCGCAGTGAAGGACAGCGTCCTGTGAGAGGAGAGACCCAGCCTCAACTCCCCCCCCTGCCCCAGAGTCGCACCCCGCAGATGTGTCCTTCAGCTGGGGAGGAGAGCTCGGTCAAGGACTAGGGCTGTACCCGCGCCCGCACGCACGCACGCACGTAAATTAGATCATTGCTATATGCAAATTGTATGACTGAATTATTTGGTTTTGATAACTTGGAAAGTTAACAATTACTAGACTTCTGATGAAAACAAATGTTCATTGAACCAAGTGCCCACAGCAATAACAATCGCTAGGTTAACCCATTCCCTGTATTCAACAAAAGATAGCTAGGGTAAGATGCTACACAATGCTAAGTACCGTTATTAAATGCAAGGACGTACAACACACATGTTATGTTATGCAATATTTTTCTGTATCTTGTGTTTCCTGCAGCAGAGTGCATCCTGTGAGCAAGGACGAAGGAAGTCTGCTCCACTGTCCATCAGAGCAGGAAGAGAAGCCATCTCCCGCAGCCCAGATATGAGGGCGTGTGTTTGACAACATGTTGGAGCGGACAACCGTTTGTCTCATAATGTATCGCGTTGGTACGACGCCTTGGAGAACACAAACAGGACAGAAAAGGTCAAACTACAGACCACTTTGGGATGGCACGTGGATCAGGAGGTAGAGCGGGTTGGCTGATAATCGGAAGGTTGCTAGTTCAATCCCTGGAGTATCGAGGTGTGCCTGAGCGAGACGCCTCACCCTGACTGCTCCTGACGAGCTGGCTGTCGCCCTGCGTGGCTGACTCCGCCGTCGGTGTGTGAATGTGTGCAGGAAAGGGTGAATGTAAACGCAGTCCATTTACCATTTAACTTGTATTGGTTAAGCCATAATAAGGATTAAGTAGGTACGGTAGCATGGGTTAAGTTAAAGCAACAAAGCATCCTTTCATTTATGTTAAGATTTCAAGTGCCCATTTAAGAAATGCATGCAAGCAATGTTTAATCTAGACTACCACTTCAAAGTGACATTCCAGAGGTCAACGGTTTAAGATAAGCACGACTCATTAGATAAGCACAAAGCATCTCACTCAAACCTGGAGCCGATTAGATAAGAATAGCGTACTGAATTTCGGATGCGGGCTTAACAAAGTCGATTCTTCACACATTGCATTTCACAAACATTTCAAAAGCTCTTGTGAGACAAAACTTTGACGTTGCAGGCAATGCTGGCTTATTAAATCAGGCAAAAGGAAATAAGTATGTGTGCGTGGGTGCTTGTGCGTGCGTATGTGTATGTGTACATATATACAAACACACACACACACACACACAAAACAAATAACACAATTGTCAACAGTAGGCCTGCACGATAAGTCGATAATCAGAGGGTTATGAGGGTTAGGGGGGGGTCCTCACCTCTTGAGGAGCAGCTCTATGAGGGTTAGGGTCTGGGGGGGGGGGGGGTCCTCACCTCTTGAAGAGCAGCTATATGAGGGTTGGGGGGGGGGTCCTCACCTCTTGAAGAGCAGCTCTATGAGGGTTAGGGGGGGGGGTCCTCACCTCTTGAAGAGCAGCTCTATGAGGGTTAGGGGGGGGGGGGTCCTCACCTCTTGAAGAGCAGCTCTATGAGGGTTAGGGGGGGGGGGGGGGTCCTCACCTCTTGAAGAGCAGCTCTATGAGGCCGCTGGCCGAGGTGAAGGCCCGGTACGTGGCCAGGAACACGCGGGGGAAGTCGGCCTCGCGGTGCTCCGGGTCAAGCAGGTGGTCCACCAGCCGCTCCAGGGACGCCGCCTTCAGCCGCCGCACCTTCACCGTGTGGTACTGGATGAACCCCGACCCGGGTGGGGTCACGGGGGTCCCGGGGGTCCCGGGGGTCTGGGGGCCCTCCGGGGGGTCCGGCTCCACCGGCTCCCGTCGCAGAGTGACGCCGAACACCGCCCCGTCCTCCACCTCCTCCCCCCACTCCTGCACCGGGTCCTGGGGGGGCGGGGGGGTCAGAACCAGGGTGAGACAGATCAGGAGTGAGACGCCCGGGAGTGAGACAACAGGGAGTGAGACGCCCAGATGTGATTCCCCAGGGAGGGGGTCACCTCTACATGCTCTGACCCTCCCCTGTAGGGGGTCACCTCTACATGCTCTGACCCTGGAGGGGGTCCCCTCTACCTGCTCTGACCCTGGAGGGGGTCCCCTCTACCTGCTCGGACCCTCCCCTGTAGGGGGTCACCTCTACATGCTCTGACCCTCCCCTGGCGTTGGGCTTCTATTGAGGGGAGACATCAGCAAACAGTTGCATGAAGAGTATTCACACCCTTTTAATGTTCATGTTCACACTGCCAAATAGAACGCACACATTATCTATGTTCATTTTATTTCTCAGCTGAAAAATTATCTTAAGAGTATCCACTTGAAAAAGTTTGAGAAGCACCGCACTACTGAGACAACGTGACATATCCCTGCGATAGTGACGACAGAGCGCGTGACATATGGGGTGAGAAATATCGTCCAGTTATCGTGTTATATTGTACAGTAAATATTTTGGTGCAATTCTGCATCTCAGCATGAACCTCGTTTCAGGAGGGAGTTGGCTTAGCACTAAATGAAAATACTTCAGACGAAGGGACGTCTTCTCAAGGAGAGACGGTTGAAGTCCAGACTTGTGCGTCAAGGGAGTTTTTAGATCTAACCTGAGAGGCATGTCATCGCGATGTAGGGAGACGAGACGAGATAATGATTAACCTGCATGATGACAGGTTGTGCAGCCGTCATTTAAAGCGTGTTGTGATGTGTGTTGGTACCGAGTGTGTTGAGGATGAGTGATGTGTGTTGTGATTAGTGTGTTGGTGATGAGTCAGACCATTATACAAAACACAGCAGGATCGCATTAAGCAGCCGGTAAACAAGTTTGCATAGTTTGTACACGAAAAACAAATCAGTTTGATTTACAAACTAAACGTGACCACAACATGAACGATCCCAAAAGGAACGAGTGTTAATGGCTTATCATCATAAGTATCATAAACATTATCATTAACGATTAGGCGCCAAGCAAAGACGCGCAGTTTACCTCCATGATCAAACTTTTCAAAGCGCGTTTCCATTAGTTCTTAAGATCAGTTGTTGACAATTATTGACTTCATTTCGTCAAAAAGATAATACATTATTCACAAGCAAATATTAATTCGACCATTTCCTGTTAATAACAAACAAACTCACCATTGACAAGTGCCATTTCCCCATGGCTGAGCGCGGAGAGGCGCACGGATCCTTCTACAAGATCAGGAAGACGCGTCTCCATGAAAACAGACCGGCTCGGACCTCAGAATAATCCATTTAAGAAACAAGGTGCTCGTTCACCAGGTGGACTAGAAAGGCTCCAGGTGGACTACAAGTGGACTAGGGGAGTTCAGGTCCTGAGCGCCGTTCCTCTCGCGTGACTTCATCCATTTTCATTAAAACAAACTCACATACACACATAAACAGCGAGGCTGACAAAGTCCTGACCGGTTGCCGGCCAGACATAAGGAAACTGACCGACAGGATGACAAGTTTGGATCGCGGCCGAGGAAAAGAAAATCCCCGATTGATGCTCGGGGTTCTGAAGCGGACGAATCACGCCCCTAGTGGGCGGTGCTTCAAACTTCAGCTCTCACGTCCCTCCGCTGCAGGGTGAGAGAGGCCAGTGATCTGGACGTCCCAGGCGAACCGCCGGGGTGGAATAATGACGTGTATTTATTGACTCACTTCAAGAATCAAGTGCCGCAGTAAGAAAGATCCCATGGTTGGCCTTCTACCAATCAGGACAAGCCGATTAGTAAATCCTGGCTCCGTGCATGCAACACATGCTCTGCGCAGGCTGTGATTCACATGGAGGACCTGACGCCTCCAGACTGAGATTACTCTGCAGGTCACCCATGAGGGTGTGGGAAAAAAGTAAATACCGGAAAACAGGTTGGATGGCTTCCTCATGCATCCCTTCAGCGTGCACAATGCGAGGCAGCATCAATAGTAACATTAGTACTTTGATTGTTTGCATCTTATCCTGTGTTTTCCACTACTGCTGTGCTGTTGCAACAAATTAATAAAGGATTTATAAAGTTGTTATCTATCTATCTTATCTATCTATGTATCAATACATCAGGCCTACTAGATGCTACCGTTTGGTTCGAAAAAAAACAAAAAACATTTTGTTTGTCTGGTCCCAACATCAGGCCAGCACCCCATCATCGATTCGAAATGTTTTGTCTGTCTGTCTTTCTGTCAATGATGGCACGCATTGCACTCCTGATCATCCCTGAAGGAGGGACCCCCCACTCTGAAGGAGGGATCCCCCCACTCTGAAGGAGGGGACCCCCCACTCTGAAGGAGGGATCCCCCCACTCTGAAGGAGGGATCCCCCCACTCTGCCTTCCTTCCTTGCTAATTAAGGGAGTTTTCTCTTGCCCACTGGGGGGCTAGGGTAAGGGGGGGGGGGCATAAACATCCAGACCGTGAAGCACTTTGAGACAGTACCTGGGATTAAGGGCTATACTAATACAATTGACCTGAACATCCAACCCAGTGTGTTAAAGCTTTGATTCGCTGATAGTCGGAACAGGCCTGGTGCTTTCTAATCTGGGCCACTGCTTGTAATTAGGCAGAGATTCTTTGCAAAGAGAAAATGAGACACTTGTCTGTCTGCTAATGAGAGGTCCTGGGTAACAAGTCTCATCCCTGTGACAGTATCTCCATGGAAACTAAACGATAATGACAGCCAGGCGATCGGCCTTCATTAAACTGATTACACACATGGCTGGGTGCTGATGCGGGGGATTACCGTGGAAACTATTGGCGAGCGATCACCAAACTTCCCACATTTTCCTCCCCGAGTTTTAAACCAAGCTTCATTTGGATCAAAGCAGCCTGTTTGTTATTGCCCAAAGGCTCTATTTAAAAAGTATAATCAGTGGAATAAAAGCATCTAACTTCTGATAAAAGTTACAGAATTCAACATCATACATATATTTAGATTGTGAAAATAGCTATATTAGTTCAAAAGTATAATCAAAATATCTACAAATAAATAAATCATTATCAGACAGAATTTGAATATAATGGGTCAGTGAGAATAACTGGTAGAGCCACTGTCAGTTCATGTTTCTGTAACTAGCTTCAGCAAATGACTCAAGACTCACTTGTTCAGACTCCCCCCCCCCCCCCCCTGCACTTATTGTATGTTGTACGTACTGGCAATTAAAAATACTACATAGCATCATGTAGCATCTTATCCTAGCTATCTCTGTTGTATACGGGGAATGGGTTAACCTAGTGATTATTCATTCTTGGCACTAACCCGACAGCGATATATTGTTGTTTCTCTTCCGACAAATGCACTTATTGTAAGTCCCTTTGGATAAAAGTGTCTGCTAAAAACCTCCAAATAAATGTAAATGTCTTTCACCTCAACTTAACCAGGTAAGTCAAGACTATTCAACTGTTATATACGACGGCAGGAGGCTGACAGGAGGAGAAAGCATGCCAGTGGAGTCTGATGACGATCACCACCCTATCATCATGACGGTTAGCTTTACGGTGAGATGAGGGGGTTTATGACGCTGTTGACCGAGCAGTGAATGATTCACCAGGTCATCCAGGTATGACTTCCCCAAAGCGTGATACTCCCCTGTTCAAAGACAATATACTGGGGTGGGATGTGCCTGCCACTCCACAAATCATATCAAATCCAAAAAGTATGACGATATGATCCGAGTGATATCAGGTGACCCGGTGACTCGTGGTCCGTTTATGACAGGCGGTGACGTCAACACACGGACATCCTTCAAAAGAACGATACCACAAACCCACCCTCAGACCTGCCACCCAGGTGACACCCCGAAGCCCTTCCTCTTGGTCCAGCAGAGGTTAAAGGTGAAATATTACATCACCAGGTGTTTATTTATTATTATTAACATTTATTTACCCAGGCAAGCAAATTAAGAACAAAATTCTTATTTTCAAGTGCAGCCTGAAAAGAGCTACAGGTGTGAGTGTGATTAGCCGTTAAATCTGCCTCTTCTGACATCACAAGAGGGCGCGTCCATCTAGATGTGTGCTCCAACTAGATCTAGGTGGACACGCCCACTTGTGATGTCAGAAGAGGGCGATTTTCAAAACGGCTTGTAACGGCTGATCCCACTCCCACCTGGTGGTATAATAGGTCACCTTTAAGCTCCTCTGGATCCAATCTGGAGGAGCAGTGGCTCACGTTCAAAAGGTGGATCCAACATGGAGGCGCGGCTCAGAGCTCCTCTGGATCCATAATGGAGGAGCATGTTCAATATAGAGGAGATGAGGAGCGGTGGACTCGCTGTGGCTCCAACATGGAGGAGCATAAGGAGCACTGGCTCATGGTGGATCCAACATGGAGGATCCAACATGGAGGAGCATAAGGAGCACTGGCTCACGGTGGCTCCAACATGGCGGAGCATGAGGAGCGGTTCAGGACCCACCTGTGCGTGTGCGTCGCAGTCGAGGCTCTGGAAGCTCTTCAGCCAGACGCCGGGCTGGGGGTCCAGACGGGCGTCCCCCTGGTGGGCCGCGGTCAGGCAGAGCAGCCGGCGCACCCGCGCCCTCAGCCCCCAGGGGCCCCGACGGCCCTCGGGGTCGCAGAGGGCCTGGTAGGGCCGCATGTCCCCCGCCGGGGGTCCAGGGGCCGGTCGGAGGGGGCTAAACCGTCTCCATGGTCACCGCTCCAGTCTGGCAGAGGAAGAGGAGGGTGAAGATGATGAGCAATGCCGTTCAAATTATTAATAAATGTTTTAATTATTAATTGTTTACGTTTAAACTTTGCTGTAAGTTCAAGTTAAAAGTATTAATAACTTCATAAAACTACTCATAATTTAACTGCCATTAAATTAATGGTTTTAACTTTTAATTTAATTTACAACTAAATTGAACTTAATTCAATGAAAGGCGAACATGATATTGCGACTTGTGACTTGATTTGCCAGGCAGAGACAAACAGCGTCCTGTTTCTCTAGAGGTTTCTGGTAAATGACCTAATTTGGACGTGAACTAGATTCTGCGTGAAGGGGCTGGTTGTGTTCTCCAGTTAGCACGCACCACCCCACATTGCAGCAGCTGTTATCCACATGGTGACAAACATTTCTACAATGTTAAGTCTGCGTTCAGTATCACCATCATTGGGACTAGGGTTCGACAGCGTCAGTCAGTGGGAGAAATGCAACAGAACCGGTTAATTCAGAAGAGGAAATCCTTTTCTTTAACTTGCTACTCAAGCAAAACACATCACAGTGGACTGTATTGTATAATATATTGTATAAAAGGTCCTAATGTAACCACAAAAATCATGAGGTATTTTTCACAGGCCCACTACTAGCTGATAATAAAGCAGTCTTCAACCAATTAGTATTTTCCAAACTTCAATTAAGCCTCCCTATAACCTAGCTGACACCATAAGAGCAGATATTACTCTGATAACAATAATTTAAACTAAAGCAAACAAAAACACAATATCATTCAGTTAGGCCTGGCTATATTTCACCTTATTTCTTTGGTTGCACCTTGTAAGTCCTGTTGAACGCCATTAAGCGACAGACCGGTTTCTCAAGGGGATAGTCCTGACAGTCGGACCGGCGGCCAGACACTGACACGTCTCCCGCTGAGCAGCCCTATTGTTTTGTGTGGTGGATGGGGATTCGTGCGTTTGTGTTGGAATGTCCTCCTCCCATTTCGGCTCTCTGCCCCATTTGATTATCATTATGTCAGGTCGCATCATTACACTTCAGTGCTCTCTTTATCTCAATAAACCAACAGGACATTTGTTTTCTTTCTCTACCGGGACTTCAAAGTATAAACAGGATTCCTGAGTAATCTTCCGCCGTCAATGGCCTTGTTTGTTTCTTCGTGGTGTTTGATATTTGTACATAATAATCAGAGATGGGCTTGATGATGACTTCAGTAAATGGGAGATGTGTTGGTTTGATGCGAACAGCTCGTACCTTCACTGCGATGAGAATTGTCCTTTTCTGGGTACAATCAAGCTGCCGTCTCTAAATTAATCTTTAATGTTTTACTTTACATTCTGGCGCCGAGGCAGAGAACATTATAATAAGGATAAACTATGATGATAAATCCAGTCTGGTTTACTGGGACAGAGCGAGAGATTCAAACTGCGTACAGGTGCACGTAGTGACTCTGATTGGTCAATCACTCAACGTGACGTAGGTACCGGACAATTAAATACACACCCAATCTAAAGCCTCGAATAGAAACGTACATTTATTTTTATTTTATTTACATTGAAAATAATACTCCAACTCAATTCAAAACGTTTCATAGCAAATTATTGTTTTTTATTTTTTATTTTGTTTCTTAAAATACTGACGTAAAGTTGGTGATCAGAAAAATCTTACCGGTTCGTCATCAGGTGAAACGTTACCCCGGACAACTCCACTTAATTGTGTTATTGCTGTTTGGATGTTGTGTCAGACATTACTGACGTCAGTAACAAACACCGTCTATTATGCCTTCCTACACAATAGGCCTTCTGACGCGTGATAGCAGGTCTGAGGTCTGCTACCTCTCAGCTCCTGTCTGTTAATAAAAACACAATAAACCCACTGCAAGCAAGAATAAATAAACATGGTATAACTTTATTAATACTTCTACAATAGGGATAGTACCAACAATATTCTGAATATGCAAATTAATCAAAAATAACAATACATCTTTATTCATGGTGGGAAACTCAAACTCAGACTACAGTCCTGACTTTTTGACCTTGAGGACTTTAAGGCCCTGGGTTTAGGAGCCGAAGGTTCACTTCTTCTTCTTCCTGGGCTTCTTCTTGGTCTTGGCGTCGATGATGAGCTGGGACTGCCTCTTCAGCGCCTCCCGGGAGATGATGTCAGCCTCGTCTTCCTCACTCTCTTCATCCTCTGGAAACGGCCGGAAGCAGGGACCGGTTGAATACGAGGACGTTGGAGAAGTGAAGTGTGTGTGTGTGTGTGTGTGTGTGTGTTTTCGTGTGTGTGCTATTGTGTGTGTGTGTGTTTCTTTGTGTATGTGTGTATGTGTGAGTGTATCTGTGTGTGTGTGTGTGCGTGCATGTGTGTGTGTTTCTGTGTGTGTGTGTGTGTGTGTGTGTGTGTGTGTGTGTGTGTTTCTGTGTGTGTGTGTGTGTGTGTGTGTGTGTGTGTGTGTCAGTGTATCTGTGCGTGTGCGTGTGTGTGTGTGCGTGCGCGGCACCGACTGACCGTTGAACAGGTTCTGCTGCTGCTCTTCAGGAAGCTGGATGCGAATGTTGTAGTCCGGTAGTTTCCCCTCGATCCTGGTATAGAACTACTCAAAACACACACACACACACACACACACACACACACACACACACACACACACACACACACACCACACACGCACACACGGAACACACACGCAGGTTCAGATTAATGCCTGTATTATTAATCGACTGAAATATAGAGTCAAACAACCCTTTGCATTTCCCACTACATCCAATGCATGCCTGGGTGCTGGGTGCTGGGATGCTACTGGTAGCTTTGATGCATTTTTACTGGTAGCTACTGGTAGCTGGGATGCTGGTCTCTTGACCAGCGGTGGAGGAAAGCGTACCAGACCAAGGTCAGATCTCAGATTATGCTTTGACGTCGTACGACACTTTCAGACAGTTCTTTGGAGCTGGAGCTGGCTCTAGAGGAGCCGCGGTCATTAATAAATAACCAGCGCTCTGACGTCACGTTCCTGCGGCAACGCTCTGGCACGGCATGTCGGCAAACACAACGCCGTCGGCAGCGCCGAGACAATCAGAAGGCAAACAGCGCAGCCGGGAGATCTGGGCGGCCCATGAGATAAGATGGCCGATTTATTATCCAGGCGCAACGTCCGCCGATGCTTCAAGATAATAACACGAGCGGCGGGCTAATGCTAACCCCGCCGGTCACCCTGCTCCACACAGGCTGCAAGGAGGATTAGAAAAGCGCTAGTCCACGCTAGCTCCCCAAAGGCTAAGCTGGCAAAGCGCGAGTCAGTGCTAGCTCCTCAGAGGCCGAGCTAGCAAAAGCGCTAGCCTCCACTAGCTCCCTAAAGGCCAGTAGAGCATCCTGAGCCAGAGTTTCTCCTCCTCCTCCTCCCCCTCCTCCTCCTCCTCCTCCCCCTCCTCCTCCCCCTCCTCCTCACCTCGTCCTCCCCCTCCTCCCCCTCGTCCTCCCCCTCTTCCTCACCTCGTCCTCCTCCATCTCCTTCAGGAGCGTGGACGGCTCCATCCCCTGGAGCTCCTCGTGGAGCAGCCGGAGCTTCTCCTCACACTGGGCCAGCAGTCCCAGGACCGGGCCCTCAGGGTCGGGGGCCGGAGGGGCCTCAACCCCCTGCTCCTGGAGGGGCCGAGAGAGCGGGGGGGAGAGAAGGGGAGAGAGAGGGTGAGGGAGAGGGTAAGAGGGAGGTAGAGACAGAGAGGGTGAGGGAGTAGTGTGTGTGAGGGTGGTCCCCATAAGGGCGTCAGCAGTCTGTGTGAGGTGGTCCCCATAAGGGGGTCAGTAGTGTGTGTGAGGTGGTCCTCACCAGGGGGGTCAGTAGTGTGTGTGAGTGGGGTCCCCACCAGGGGGTCATTAGTGTGTGTGAGGTGGTCCCCATAAGGGCGTCAGTAGTGTGTGTGAGGTGGTCCCCATAAGGGGGTCAGTAGTGTGTGTGAGTGTTGTCCTCACCAGGGGGTCAGTAGTGTGTGTGAGGTGGTCCTCACCAGGGGGGTCAGTAGTGTGTGTGAGTGGGGTCCCCACCAGGGGGTCATTAGTGTGTGTGAGGTGGTCCCCATAAGGGCGTCAGTAGTCTGTGTGAGGTGGTCCTCACCAGGGGGTCAGTAGTGTGTGTGAGATGGTCCTCACCAGGGGGGTCAGTAGTCTGTGTGAGGTGGTCCTCACCAGGGGGTCAGTAGTGTGTGTGAGTGGGGTCCCCACCAGGGGGTCAGTAGTGTGTGAGGTGGTCCTCACCAGGGGGTCAGTAGTGTGTGAGGGGGTCCCCACCAGGGGGTCAGTAGTGTGCGTTAGGTGGTCCTCACCAGGGGGTCATTAGTGTGTGTGAGTGTGGTCCCCACCAGGGGGTCAGTGCTGTGTGTGAGGTGGTCCCCATAAGGGGGTCAGTAGTGTGTGTGAGTGTGGTCCTCACCAGGGGGTCAGTAGTGTGTGTGAGGTGGTCCCCACCAGGGGGTCAGTGCTGTGTGTGAGGTGGTCCCCATAAGGGGGTCAGTAGTGTGTGTGAGGTGGTCCTCACCAGGGGGTCAGTAGTGTGTGTGAGTGGGGTCCCCACCAGGGGGTCAGTAGTGTGTGAGGTGGTCCTCACCAGGGGGATGTGCTGCAGCTTGTCGGCCAGGTGCTCCAGCCCGTTCTGGGCGGTCCCCAGGGTCCTCAGCAGCCAGTCCAGGTGGTCCTTGGCCTCATCGCAGCGCCGCTCAGCCTCCCGCACACGCTGCCCACTGTCCCCCAGAGCCTGCTGCCCGCTGGGGGAGGGGGGGGGGGAGGGAGGGAGGGAGGGGAGGGAGGGGGAGAGAGGGAGGGAGGGAGGGGATGGAGGGAGGGAGGGGAGGGAGGGGGAAAGAGGGAGGGGATAGAGGGAGGGAGGGGAGGGGGAGAGAGAGAGGGGGAGAGGGAGGGAGGGGGGAGAGAGAGGGGGAGAGAGGGAGCGGGAGGGGGAGAGAGGGAGAGGGAGGGGGAGAGAGAGAGGGGGGGGAGAGGGAGGGAGGGAGGGGGAGAGGGAGGGAGGGAGGGGGAGAGAGGGAGGAAGGGGGAGAGGGGGGAGAGAGAGGGGGGGAGAGGAAGGGAGGGGGAGAGAGGGGGAGGGGGGTACAGGGAGGGAGGGGGAGAGAGGGAGGGTGAGAGAAAGAGAGAGAAGGTAACTTCACAGCTAACTAGCCCCCATGCTAACTAGCCCCCATGCTAACTAGCCCCCATGCTAACTAGCCCCCATGCTAACTAGCCCCAGCTAACCAGCCCCCATGCTGAGCCCGTCATCATGTATGTGTCTGCGGTGAACCTGGAGAGCTTGGCCTCTCCAGAGTACTTCATGTCCTGGAAGCTGTGCTGCAGCGCCTCCTTCTCCCCCTTCAGCTGCAGCAGCACCTCCTGGTTCTCCCCCTTCAGCTCCTCCAGGTGCCTCTGGGACTCCCCCTGGGCGATGAAGCACTCCACGATCTCCTGCACGGAGCAGGTTAGCTTCGTTAGCTTCAGTAAGGCATTATGACCTTAATGGGGATAGGCTTGAGCTATCATCTTTTATTTATTATTATTTATCTATATCTATTATTATTTAATTATTTATCTACTGTTATTTAATAATTTATCTATTATTATTTAATCAAACATCTGTTATTATTTATCTTCATCCATTATTATTTAATATTTATCTATTATTATTTATCTTTATCTATTATTATTAATAGATGAATGATAATAGATCAATTAGTATTCAATAATAGATCTCTTATTATCTATCTTCTTCTATTATTATCTAATAGTTTTTCTAGACAACATTCCTGTGGAAGGCGTGCGTCATCGGCCTCCATTGTGTCCCAGGACTCCTCCCCCTCCCATGCCCGTTACCATGGCCACCCCCCCCCTGTCCCCCCCCCCCCCCTGTCCGTACGTGCACGCTGGTCACGCCCGTGGCCTCCTTGATGCTCTGGAAGGCCTCCTCCAGGGTGGGGCCGCCGCGCTCCTCCTCGCCGCCCGCCCGCGTGAGGCTGCGCTGGGCCTCGCCGCTCAGCTCCTCGGGCTGCAGGGGGGCCTTCTGGGCCTGGGGGGCCGAAGGGGTTACCACGGAGACCGCGGGCGTTAGGTCGCTCACTGAGGAGGGCTCCTCTACGGACCCTCAGTGTTGTTCTGTCAGGAAGACTTCGGATCGATGGCTGAATGTTAGTGGAGGTTTTAGCTGCACTACATATCCCATCATGCACCATGTCTGCCTATAGGTACTAACAGGACTACACATCCCATCATGCACCAGGTACCTCACAGGACTAACAGAACTACATATCCTATCATGCACCACGTCTGCCTCTAGGGACTAACAGAACTACAGATCCCATCTTACACCATGTACCTCCTGGGACTAACAGATTCTGTTAGTGCCCTGGTGCATGATGGGATGTGTAGTTCTGTTGCAGAACTACACATCCCATCATGCACCATGTACCTCCTTGGAGTAACAGTCCTCTGAACTACACATCCCATCATGCACCCTGTCCTGTTCGGGGCCTCACCCTGCGGTCGGCCTTCTCTATCTGGGCCTTGCGCTCCTCCACCTGCTTCCTGTACGAGGCCACGATGCGTTCCCGCTCCTTCCGCTCCTTATGGAGCAGGTCCTCCAGCTGCTGCAGCTCCGCCTGGTGGACGGGAGGAGAACACACAACACAACGTTCAGCTGCATTCACACATTCATACACACATTCACACATTCATACACACATTCACACATTCATACACACATTCACACATTGATACACGCATTCGCCCATTCATGCACACATTCACACACCGACAGCGGTGTCGGCCACGCAGGGCGACAGCCAGCTGGTCAGGAGCAGTCAGGGTGAGGCGTCTTGCTCCGGGACAACTTGCTAGTCCGGGGATCGGACTAGCAAGCTTCCGGTTACAAGGAGACGCGCTCTACTTCCTGTGCTAAACCGACCCTTAAAATAATCCTAAAGATTAGAGCTGTTCGCGCACCGATACCAGTATCGGAAGTTCCTCAGAGACGGCCTCATTTACTACACAGGCAGAGAACTCAATAAACACTACGGTGTTGTTCGTTCGTCGGAGGTGGAAAGTCGGAATTGGAAACGTGTGCTCTCCGACATGCGTTCGAGCTACCAGGTTGGAAAAACATGGATGCTCACGCTTAACCAAAAGATTACAAATTTATTGTTATAATTATAAATGTTAATGATCTGGTTCTGAAAAAAGCTACACGACTATACAACGCTGTCATCGTAAGAGAACCCTTCAATAAGAACACGCAGTATTAGTAGTCCCGATGCTAGACGCTGTATCGGTGTATACTCGAGCATTAATCATACTAAGATGAGTTTGGCGTGGTGGGCGGGGCCAGCGGACCTTGGAGACCTCCTTGGACAGCTGGGCGTCGCCGTTCATGACCCTCAGGCCGTGGAGCTCCGCCCGGTCCTTCAGGAGGTCCTCCTCCAGACGGTCCAGCTCCCCCTGGAAGGTCAGGCTCTCATCCTGTAGGGGGGGGGGGGGGGGAGAGAGAGAGGGGGGGTGGAGAGGAGGGGGGGAGGGAGGAGGGGGGAGGGGGGAGAGGGGAGAGAGAGAGAGAGAGAGAGAGAGAGAGAGAGAGAGAGAGAGGGGGGGAGAGAGGAGAGAGAGAGGGAGAGAGAGAGAGAGGGAGAGAGAGAGAGAGAGGGGGGGAGAGAGGAGAGAGAGAGGGGGGGGGGTCTGTATCTCCACTAATATGGATGTTGTCGGGGGTGATGTTGAATTTGTAATTTTCTCGAACTGTTGAGAAATGTTTCTTTGTAATCTCGTTGCTCAAGGCCTGCGACCTGTTGACTGTTGACAGATGAGGTGGTGATGACAGACATTCCAACGCCATGGAAACCGTAACACAATCCTGCTGCTAAATCAGGAGACGCAAACACAGAACCAGAACCAGACGGGACACTCAGGACGAAAACACCTCTAATGTTATGACTCAGGGGTCAGGAGGTCAGGGGTCAGGTGACAAAGGGGTCGGGGTGAACCCACCTGCAGGTGGTTCTTCAGGGTGACGTAGCCCCTCAGCACGTGCTCCGCCTCCTGGTTCTTCACCTGGGCCTTCTCCAGACTGTTCTCCAGGAAGTGCAGCTTCTGCATTTACAGACGACACAACCCTCACACGGGTTACCTCTACACGTGTGTGTGTGTGTGAGTGTGTGTGTGTGTGTGTGTGTGTGTGTGTGTGCAGTGTGTGTGTGTGTGTGTGTGTGTGTGTGTGTGTGTGTGTGTGTGTGTGTGTGTATGTGCGCGATTTCAACGTGGGTGTGTGTTTGGATAGACGTGTGTCTCACGCTGTATAAAACTTGCATTATGGGGTTCATATTTTCCGATTTAAATAACTGCGCAATACAACGATGAACAAAAGTTGTTCGCCTTTAGTGGAAGCGTGTGTCGCTATAAGACCTGCAAAGCGGTGGTAATATAGTGCGTTGTTCACTGTCAGCTACCCTTGCATTGTCCCCCGGCTGCTCCGCGGCGGCGTCAGTGGACGGGGACTTGGCGCCCTCTGGCTGCAGCCTCTGGCACTGCAGCTTCAGCCCCTCCAGCCGGTCGCGGCTGGTCTTGGTGGCGTGTCTCAATGCGTTGAGGCGTTTCATCTTTAGCAACACCTTCTGTTCCACCTTCGTGATGGCCGCCTAGGAACGGGGGAGTGGGCGGGGGTTCGGTGGTTAGGGGCACTCATGGAGAGAGAGAGACAGCAGGAGAAAGGGAAAAGTGAAGATCTTTGACTAGTGGAGCATCTTAAAACTCCTTCATAGGAAAACAGAGAGAGAGAGAGAGAGAGAGAGAGAGAGAGAGAGAGAGAGAGAGAGAGAGAGAGAGAGAGAGAGAGAGAGAGAGAGAGAGAGAGAGAGAGAGAGAGAGGGGGAGAGAGAGAGAGAGAGAGAGAGAGAGAGAGAGAGAGAGAGAGAGAGAGAGTCAATAGGAACCGACTGATATGTACTCTGTGCCTGTCTGTTGTTCGTTGCAAAGCTATGCATCAGAAAATCTTTAGCAATTTTTTAAGCCCTTTACACTTAAACTCACCTGCCCTGACATCGTGCGGTAGGCCTCCTTCTCTGAACCTCTGTCTTGAAAGGCTTCTTTGATCACATGCTCATCCCCCTGGTAGGAGTGGATAATAACATCTCATAGCATACATTTACGTTTAGCAGAAGCTTTTATCCAGAGCGACTTACATTAAGTACATTTGTCAGAAGAAAGAGAAACAACAATATATCGCTGTGGGTACAGTAAGGATGTTCATAGAACCAAGTGCCAAGCACTAACCATCACTAGGTTAACCCATTCCCCGTATAAACCAGATACCTAGGATAAGATGCTACACGAGGATAAGTACTATTTTTAAGTGCCAGGACGTACAACATACAATAAGTGATTAAGAGGGTTGTGTGGGGAGGGGGGGTGACAAAGGCCTGTTGATCACCTGCATTGTTATTTAACGAGTGATTGTCAATTTACTTGTTTATTTCTAACATTATTTTCCACATGAATGATTGGTAATATTATATCTATAATGTACTTCACAACTCACAGCCAGATTGTCGGCCAGCTTCCTGTGCAGCCGCTTGTTCTCCTGCCTCATCAGCAGGATGGACTCCCTGTTCTTGTGGATGGTAGCCTGGGAGCTCTCGTAGTAGGCGGTTCTGTCTCCCTCTGGCGGTCAAACTCGTTATTAGACTCATAAAATAAATTTGACTGTTTTTCGACTCGTAACTTGGTTGTGACTTGTGATAAATAGGCACATTAAATCGAAAGCATGTTAGAATGTAATGTATTGCTTTATTTAAACCCGTGTGTGTCTTTGGAGCATGCACTACAAACCCCCGTATCCCCACGGCTGTGACACTGTTCAACTCAACCATACTTAATGAGATAAAGCCAGCAAATGAAAACCAGGAATGCGTGGAGAACATCGTGTTTATGTTGCAGACATGCCTTCAAAGTCAGCCTTGCAGGATGGAAAACATGAGCAGGACTATGACGTCGGAGATCACTAAAACAGTCAGTAAAATGGTTCATATGAAGACTCACCGAGCAGCTGAATCTTCCGCTGCATCTCGGTTATCTGGTCGTGCAAAGGCGGCTTCATGGCCTCCGCGTTTAATGGCATGTTTGCCCTCGTATAAAAAAAAACTAACTATACTCTATAAAATAGCGATGGATAATAATTAATCGCAAAACGAACTTTTCAACATTCAGTTGGTCACCCCGTGGTCGAAGCTTTAAGGTCGCCTAGCAACCGGTACACTTCCAGCCAACCAAGAAGGTCGTCTAGCAACCAATACACTTAAACCAGATAACCAGATCAATGTGCACAGACACACAAACGCTTACACACACACAAACGCTTACGCACACACAAACGCTTACGCACACACACAAACACACACACACACACACACACACACACACACACACACACACACACACACACACACACACACACACACACACACACACACACACACACACACACACACACACACACACACACACACACACACACACACAAAGGAGAGGAGCCTCATCAACCTGAACACTTTTATTATCATAAAATTGTAAAAAATATTAACACACAAACAACTTTGGTTCCAGATTAAGAAATACGTCTGACAGAGCTGTGATACTGTATCATCTTAGTTTACTTTCTTTCCTTTAGCTCGGTAAACAAAGGCCAAAGAGTAACTTGTTCATTTGCCGAAAACACAAACGCACGATGCTGTTGCAGACAATGTTGTCTACAACAGCTCAAAATTTAAGACATTTCGGTGTAAGTTTCATAACATTAGCATGAAGAAATATTCATTTCACAGGTTTATAATGTGTAACATTTCCATTTCATAACTCTTCCTCAACAGTCTCTTCAAAGGGTAATACTATTCAAAGGCTTTCAAAAAACATCAAAATCAGACAAAATAACCCGTCATTTACTTCAGAGCGATGTTAGGTATTGCCGTAATACTTTGTAAGATACTATAACCCATTTTGATTTAAAGCATTGCAAAAATATGACCGTATATACATCATTCTTCTCAGATCTTTACATTTGTCCTGGTTTGTACGTATATATAAACATGCATACTAACCACACACAGACTCTTACTCACACAAACACACTCTCTTATAGGGCTGGACGATCAATTTAATTTCGATCTCGATTTCGATTTTAGCGTCAAACAATCACAATTTTTTTTTTTTTTTTTAATGTACAGATATGTATATTTTAGATTTGAACATTTTCTTTTGGACCAGTGTGCATTTTTTTAAGTCGAAATTTCAAAGTTATCAGTTACAAAGTGTTTTTGAGAGAAACATGCTGGATAAATTCATCATGTTTTCAAACTCAAAAAAATAATCGTTTGAATAATCGTGATTTCAATATTGAACAAAATAATCGTGATTATGATTTTCTCCATAATCGAGCAACCCTACTCTCTTACTCTCTCATTCTCTTACACACACACACACACACACACACACACACACACACACACACACACACACACACACACACACACACACACACACACACACACACACACACACACACACACACACACACACACACCCCCTAGTCCACAGTCTTGGTGGTGTCGTTGCTCTTCTTCAGGATGCCGAGCAGGTTGTTGGACATGAGGTACGGGCGCTCCGCCGTCCCGTCGTTGCGCTCCAGGTCCTCACCTGAGACACGGAGAGAACAGCGTCAGTACCCCTGGTCAAAAGGCCACGCCGCTACGAGCTAATGCTACAGCAGGTCTCATGCACCGCCTACTGCTACGGTAGCTCTAGTCTGTAGTGTTGTGCCGTGTGTGTTAGCCAATAGCCTAGCGGTGTGTATCGGTTGTGTGCGTTAGATCAAGCTGAACGTCTCACCTGTTGGGAGAGGGCTGTCGACATTTTTGCGCTTCTCTCATAACAGAACAGTTCATGTTGGGTTCATTCAATCACCTTTAATCAATAACTACATCCAGTAAATATGGAATGTCACCGGTATTACCGAAAAAGATCTACGTTCAACATCTACGTTTCTAGCTAACAGGAAAGAGGTACAAAGGCATCCACAGACGCTGGCTGTTAGTAGCAAAGAACTCCGAAGGCGATATTACCCAGCATGCAGCAGTGAGAGAAAACAGGAAGTAGAGAGAGAGAGAGAGAGAGAGAGAGAGAGAGAGAGAGAGAGAGAGAGAGAGAGAGAGAGACAACAATGATCAGTGAACAACGGGATTTGGAAAGTCTGAGAGGTTGTTATGGTTGCATCGTTGCAGAAACAATCCCTTATCCCCATCGAAAATGACCAAGGCAAGTGTGCAGTAAAACAATACAGTAAGTCTGCGAGCTGCGACCTACACAAGGCCGCAGAGATAGTACAAACATCACACACACAAACACACACAACTGTTTAGACATTTCAGTCCCGTGGGACAAAAAGAAAAGTGTGTACACACACAGTCTATCAAATTTGAGTATAACCATTTGGCATCAGCTGGTAGTGTGTTGTAAACAGTGGAAAGACTCCCTCTCCAGCGAGATGCGTTCTCTGTAAACCCGGTATGCGGTGGTTTCTGAGGCGCACCCGTTGCCATGACGACGAGGTTCAGGGTGTGTGTGTATAATGATAGTAAAGTCAGGCACAGGTTCAGCGTTTTGCAAAAGTCCTACACGTTTTTCTCACAATATAAATACCCAACACTCGGGCGTCACTCCCCGGCACGATAAACCAAACATGTCGAAGCTACAGCAGGGCACTGGGTGCTCACACAGAAGACCCCCTCTCTGACGAGGGGGAAGCAGGCCTGGAGCTCACACACACACCCACAGAACAGACTCCTTCTACGTCACCCGCTCGGTCCGACCACAAGGGGGCAGGCGGGGCTGTGCCACTGAGCACATGCATATAAACCCTCTTTTAAACCCCTAGTTTCAGCCAAGCTCGTCATGTATAATTAACTCCCCCCCCCTGCGCGCTGACCCCAGTCACATGACCCTACTCCTTGTTCGAGGCCGCAGGCTCGACTCCTTCGGTCTCATCTTTCTTCTCTTCGTTTATTTCTTTCTCCGCAACGGCCTCCACCTCCTCCTCTTTAGCCTTCACCTCCTCCTGGGATCCTATCTTTTCCTCCACCTTCTCTTCCTTCTTCTCAGCCTCCTGCTTCGGACCGGCCTTCCCTTCGCTCTCCTCCTCCTCCTCCTCCTCCTCTTCCTCTGCGGCTGCAGTAGGTGCTTCAGCGCCGGTCTTCAGGAGCGTCTCCTGCTCCTGCTCCGTTGTGAGCAGCGCCTGGTGCTTCAGCTGGACCTCCGAGCCCTGCTGGCTGAGGGGGGTCTCCTCCTCCCCCGGGCTGCCCCCGTCCCCCTGGCTCTCGCCGGGGGGCTCCTCCGGCTTCATGGCCTTGGAGAGGATCTCGTGGAGCTCCGGGGACATGTAGTAAGGCCGCTCGGACGAGCCGTCGTTCCTCTCCAGGTCCTCGCCTTGTTTTGGTTTTATGTGTGTGTGTGTTTGTGTGTGTTGGTGTGTTGGTATGAATGGTGTGTGTGCGTGTGTGTGTGTTGGTGTGTGTGTGTTTGTGTTGGGGTGTGTGTTGGTTTGTGTGTGTTGGTGTTTGTGTGTGTTTGTGTGAGTAGGCGTGAGTTGGCGCGTGTTTGTGCGTGTTTTCGTGTGTTTGCGTGTGTTTGTGTGTGTGTTTTCATGTGTTTGTGTGTGTTTGATTGAGCCGATGTGAGTTTGGGGGTCGATGGATAATAACAATATAAACCAAAAAGCAAAACCATGGAAAAAGAAAACGGGGGCGTGGGTGTGAAGTGAGAGGCGGGAGAATGATGCAGAAAAAGGGAGAGATCAGAGAGGAGAGACCGTCAGTCACACAGCAGAGAGGAGGGCAGCGGTTAAGACTTTAGATCAATTGAGTGATTAATAAAGCGTGCAGCAAAAGGAGAGATCGTTAACGGAGACGTCAGACGTTGAAACCGTCTGTCGGAGTTGGGCGCGGCGGGGGTACTCACAGAAGCAGAGGAAGAGGGTGTCCACACACATGGCGTACACGCTGAAGAACCCGTGGGCAATGAGGTAGGAGCCCACCACCAACGTCTAGGGGGACAGACGCACAGGGATGTGATCCAATACCTCCCGCACGGAGGTCTGGCCACAGCTCAATCTCTACAGTGTACAACAAAAGGTTGACTGGCTGCGATGTCATCTCCCTGTTGCTAGTGTGAAGCTGGATGGTGAGGCGAACTGCAGCAGCAGAACATAAATGGACTGCGTTAATATAGAGCTTTGCTAACCAGTGGCCTCTCAAAGCGCTTAACAATACTGCCTCACATTCACCCATTCATGCACACATTCACACACCGACGGCGGAGTCAGCCCCGCAGGGCGACAGCCAGCTGGTCAGGAGCAGTCAGGGTGAGGCGTCTCGCTCAGGGACAACTCGGCACTCAGCTAGGAGGAGCCGGGGATCGAACTAGCAACCTTCTGGTTACCAGCCAACCCGCTCGACCTCCTGAGGCACATGCCGGCACTACACCCTAACATACTAATACTAATCCAGTACTCTAGTGACATAGTGTAGTCTAAACATGGCCGTATACCCAGGACACCTGGGGAGGAGGTCAGAAGGTCTCACCAGTATGGGGACCCAGTAGTAGTTGAGAGACGGAGCGGTCTCCTCCACAGCTTTGATCCTTCCAGAGAAGAAGAAGAAGGAGCAAATCCCTGCATGGAGACACGGGCGGGGGTGAGACAAACAGGAGGCTCACGACGCAGAGACGGGACTGCAGGTGGAGAACTGAAGGGTCCTTACCCACGATGCCAACGATCAGCAGCTTCCCCAGGAAGAGGAGGAAGTCCGTCACCTTGTCCAGCACGGCCACCCTGGAACGAGGAGGGGATCACGAGACGGGATGAGGCGGCTGATGGTTCCATAAACGCTACGACAACGGCGGTTCATGGTTTGACCTCTGACCTACCGGATGACGTTCCTCATGAGGAGGAAGAAGGCGTCCTTCGCTGAGGGGCAGAAGCTTTTACCGTAGATGGCGATCTGGAGAACAGGAGCTCCTCGTTATTGTTTAAAGAAACTGGATTGCATTTATCCAGCGCTTTTCTAACCGGTGGCCGCTCGAAGCGCTTTAGAATACTGCCCCGCATTCACCCGTTCATGCACACATTCACACACCGACGGCGGAGTCAGCCACGCAGGGCGACAGCCAGCTGGTCAGGCTCACCATGATGTAGGCGTTCCTGTTGATGAACTTGATGAACTTCTCCAGGCACCAGAAGCAGCACTTCATGCAGCTCAGGATGAACTTGGCACACCGGTTCTGCGCGCCTGAGGAGGGGGGAAACATCAGCGTTAGCCTCAGCGCCGTTCCGGAGACGGTTACCTGGTTACCATGGAGGGGACCGTGACGACGGCGGCAGACCTTTCAGCTTGTGGTCGAGGTACTCCAACAGGACCCTGACGATCTGCACCAGGGACAGGATCAGAGAGCCGAACGCCAGGGAGCCCGTGTGGAACCTGCAGCGCGGTGAGGAGGTT